>NC_077227.1:31261755-31526755 GCF_027887165.1 Monodelphis domestica
CCAGAACTGCACATTCTGAATGGACCTCACAGTCCTACCCATCCCTGAACAGAACTCCATCTGCAACATCCTTGAAGAGGATGACTTGTGTGCCCGTGAGCACGTCGTCCCCTCCCTGGGCCTCAGTTTCCCCATCTGTAAAATGAGGCCTCCAGCGCTAGTCCCATGATCCTAAATGGCCACCCAACCTCCTCTTGAATGCTCACAGTCACAGGGAGCTCACTTTTGCTCAGCTCTCATTTTTAGGAAGCTTTTCTTTGCATGAAGCCTAACCCCCTTCTCTACATCGTCATTGCTCTTGGCTCTGGCCTCTGACTCACCACAACTCCTTTTCCACGTAAGAGCCCGGCAGATGCTCCAAGACAGCTCTCAGTTCTCTGCACCTGCCCCCCAGCCCACCCCCAACCTGCTTTTCTCTAGGCTGAATGTTCCCAGGACCTTCTTGGGGGTAAAACGTCTCCAGCAACCCCTCTTGTCCATGTCACCCTCTCCTGAGCCCTGTGACCCCCACACTGTAGCAAGCGGCCCCCCGAGCTCTCCAATTGCCTTTTGAAATTCTACATGGGCTTCCCTTCCCTGTTCCATTCCAAGACATATGAGGGCAAAGACTGTCTCCTCTGTGGCCATCTTTCTTTGAGCCCAAGACAGGCCCAAAGTGGGCACTTGGGAAGTGTTCAGGCAAATGGATGCACCTCTTGGCTAACCTGACTGTCTGGGACCGGGTACACTGCGCCAGGGGGGCTGATGGGTAGTTGATAACCACAATCAAAAGGTCAATCAATCCATCAATGAATCCGTTTAGCTTATATCTGTTAGGGACCTTCTCGGTGCCAGACAGGTGACAGGGACAGAGAAAAGGAAAGTCTTTGTCCTCGGGCAGATACCACATACACAAAATTAATATAAGGCATTTATATTCTATGTTATAATTGTGGCAGAGTGGCAGAGGCAGGCAGAGGGCATCAGAGAGGTGGCACATAAACTAAGTGTCGAAAGAAACTAGAAGGGGAAACTGGGTCACTCAGTGCATAAAGAGTAAGGCCTGGAGATGGGAGGACCTGAGTTCAAATCTGACCTCAGATACTTTCTGGCTGTATGACCCTTGGCAAGTCATTTGACTCCCACTGCTTAGCCTTTACCACTCTTCTGCCTTGGAACCAACATATACTATTGATTCTAATATAAAAAGCAAAGAAGAAGGAAAGAGAGAAAGAGAGAAAGAGAGAAAGAAAGAAAGAAAGAAAGAAAGAAAGAAAGAAAGAAAGAAAGAAAGAAAGAAAGAAAGAAAGAAAGAAAGAAAGAAAGAAAGAAAGAAAGAAAGAAAGAAAGAAAGATAGAAAGAAAGAGAGAAAGAGAGAGAGAAAGAAAGAAAGAAAAGAAAGAAAGAAAGAAAGAAAGAAAGAAAGAAAGAAAGAAAGAAAGAAAGAAAGAAAGAAAGAAAGAAAGAAAGAAAGAAAGAAAGAAAGAAAGAAGAAAGAAAGGGAGGGAGGGAGGGAGGGAGGGAGGGAGGGAGGAAGGAAGGAAGGATGGAAGGATGGAAGGGAGGGAGGGAGGGAGGGAGGAAGGAAGGAAGGAAGGAAGGAAGGAAGGGACGGAGGGAGGGAGGGAGGGAGGAAGGAAGGAAGGGAGGGAGGGAGGGAGGAAGGAAGGAAGGAAGGATGGAAGGGAGGGAGGGAGGGAGGGAGGAAGGAAGGAAGGAAGGATGGAAGGGAGGGAGGGAGGGAGGAAGGAAGGAAGGAAGGAAGGAAGGAAGGAAGGAAGGAAGGAAGGAAGGAAGAAGGAAGGAAGGAAGGAAGGAAGGAAGGAAGGAAGGAAGGAAGGAAGAAAGGAAGGGAGGGAGGGAGGGAGGGAGGAAGGAAGGAAGGAAGGAAGGAAGGAAGGAAGGAAGGAAGGAAGGAAGGAAGGAAGGAAGGAAGGAAGGAAGGAAGGAAGGAAGGGAGAAGCTAAAGATTCAAAAAGGTAGAAGTGAGGAGAGAGAGCATTCCTGGGCAAAGGCTGGAGATGCGAGGAACAGCTCAGGGAGCCAATATGGTTGGCCTGTAAGATATGTGCAAAAGAATGACATATAAGACTGGAAAGGTAAGTCGGAACCAGGTTGTTAGAGGCTTTCAGGGTCAGACAGAGGTGTTTATCCTCCATTCTGGAGGCATTAGGGATGCTGTGCTGGGATAGTACTTTAGTCAAGCCAAACCAATCCACGGCTCCTCCCTTCTTACACAAGGAGCTTGACCATGCTGTCCTCCGGCCAGTCCACGATGCACTTGGTGGCCCCCTCGTCCACAGTGACCGTGGAGTAGAAAAACTGAGGGAAGGCTAGTCCAGAGGCCACCAGCCAGATGGCGCCGATGATGACTTTGGTGCTGAGGGTCGAAAGCCGGGGCTGGAAGGGATGGATGATAGCCATGTACCTGCAGAAGGAGGAGGCACCATGGAAAACCGCTGGTGAGTTGTGGCCCTTTTCTTTTTCTTTTTTTTTTTAACCCTTACCTTCCACCTTAGAATCAAATCCCAAGTATTGGTGCTAAGGCAGAAGGGTGGGAAGGGCGAGGCAATGAAGGTTGTGACTCACCCAGGGTTACACAGCTAGGATGTGTCTAAGGCCATATTTGAACCCAAGTCCTCTTGATTCCAGGCCTGGCTCTCCATCCATTGGGCTACCTAGCTGCCCCCTCTAAGACCTTTGGATCCCAAATCTAGGTCACTTGGTAGAAAAACAGCTGAGAAGAGCTTCCACTGGTCTCTGCCCCCTTCACCTTCTCCCAAGACCCTACATCAACAGTAAGGGCTGAGGATCACAGGTCAATACACTCAAAACAGGAAGGACTCCTAGAAGACCTTATTTTAACAGATGGGGAAACGGAGGCACAAACAATGGGAGATGTGGCTTGCCCAAGACCTCCTAGAGCTCAGACTTACACAACTAGCTCAGACACACTGATAGCTCAGGGCAGGAGGTTATAAACTAGCTAAAGTCAGGTTAATGTTTGTTCCCTGTCTAGGCATCCTCTGCAGTCCTCAGGAAGGAGCAAAGAATCCTATATTTGGACATGGAAGGGACCAACCCTTTCATTTCACAAATAAGGAAACAGAGGCACCAGGAAGTGAAACAATTTGTCCAAGGCTAATCAATCAATAAATAGACATTTCCTGATCACCTACTATGTGCCGGGGTACCAAGAGAAACAACCCCTTCTTTCTAGAAGTTTACATTCCAAAGGAAAGATGACAGGTCTCATCATCTCAGCTCCTCCTTGCCATGATGCTGTGTTCCCAAAACGTATTTTGGAGATGTCCTTCCCACCCCCAGCCCCAAAACAAAAACTCAGCACAGACGCCACAAAGGTATGAAACCTATCAGAATCCCAAGAACCTTTCTTTTGTTAAATCCTCATCTTCCATTTTAGAATCAATCCTGTGTATTGCTTCCAAGGCAGAAGAATGGTAAGGGTTAGGCAATGGGGGTTAAGTGACTTGCCCACAAGTGTCTGAGACTCATAACTTTATGTATGTTTTCTCATTTGATCCTTATAGCTACCATGTGAGGGAGGTACTGTTATTATCTCCATTTCACAGAGGAGGAAACTGAGGCTGACAGAGGTCAAGGGATTTACTTGCGGTCACACAACTAGTAAATATCTAAACTCAAGTTCTTGAGTTTAACTCCAGCACTATCCATTATCTCACTTAATTGCCTACTTATTATCAGAATCATAATTAGTGGCAGCAGTGGAAGGGTAGAGTTCACTGAAGGAGGGTAAGGAGGAGGTGGAAGAGCAACCCAGGAAATGATGAGATTCTTAAGTTGCTAAAGAAAGAGGTAATATCCAAGGGACAAGGCTGTTGCCTCAGGGGCAAGATAGTCACCTTGTAAATTCCTCACCCTGGGACAAAGCCCTGATGACACCATCCTAGTTATGGCTCTATCAGTCATCATGCTGGGATGACACAAACCACTCACAGGGGCTTCTTGTCCCTCCTATCTTTCATCCCCTCCTGCTCCCCCCCTCCCAACATTGCTTCCCCATTACTTGCCTGTCCACAGCGATAGCCATCATGGAATAAATGCTGACAAACATGGCCATGATGGGGAAGAAATTCTGGGAATGGCAGAAGGCTTGGCCAAAGTACCAAATATTGTGGCTGGCGTAGATAAAATTGAAGATGACATTGAAAGTGGCCATGCACGTGTCGGCCAGTGCCAGGTTAACGATGAAATAATTGGTCACCGTCCTCATCCTCTTGTGTGCCAGGATGATCCAGATGACGGTGATGTTGCCTGTGACGGCCACCAGCACCAGGAAGAGGTAAGCCATGGCCCAGAGGGCCAGCTGCCACGCAGGCAGTGAAAATGCTGTGATGCTTGTGGTGTTGCTCTCCAGGGTGGAGGAGGCGTTTTCATCGCTCGTGAGGATACATGCCACCATGACTTCCTGTGGGAGACTGAAGGATGAAAGGATTTGAGATCTCTGGGTTCTCCCCAAATTCCATGTTTTTGGATTTCCTACAGAATGAAAATGTCTTCTGACTACCATAGTAAACCAGGGAAGTGACCATAGAAGCCATCCTGGCCAAAACCCTCTGGGAAGAAACCCAGGGAAGGCATTTGACTTGCCCAAGGTCACACAGGTAGTAATCACCAAAATTAGGACTGAACCCAAGTTATAGGATCATAAAACTAGAGTTGTAAGGGGCTTCATAGACCAGCTAGCCCAGCCTTGTTATATTCAGGTGAGGAAATTGAGGCCCAGAAAAGATATGGAACTTACCCAGGAGTTCTTTCTTGGTGGCTATTTAAGGCCAAGAATGGAAGATTTTCCTCAGGTCCTGTGAAATTCCAGGTCCAAGCCTCTGCTCTGGCAGGAGAAGCCTGAAAAAAAACTTCTACTCTGATCCCCAGAATAGCTCGAAGGGCTGGCTGGCTCTTCCCCTCGTTGGGACAGGGGGAGGGACTATGTTTGGGCCATCAGCTATCTTTGCTTCCTTTTAAATTGTCAGGGCTCAGCCCACTGCAAGGCTGGTGAACATCCCTTTGCAACAAATGGGAGGGGGTTGGGTTGTCTCCCAAATTGGGACTCAAGCTCCCTCCTTCCCCCTGCTGGGATTGCTCACTCAACGTTTGTCACTGTGGGAAGCCTTAAGCTAATGTGGTTCAGCAGAAGGAAATCAAATCACTCAGAGGAACAGGAGTCACAGGGAGACATAAGGGTCTTCTAAAAAATGCCAGAAGAAAATTCTTTCAGGTGGGGCATCTTTATTTCCATTCAGAAAAGGGTGGAAAACAATTGCTTACTATCTCTGAGGGGGGAGGGAATGAGACAATGGATTTTATAACTGTGGAAAACATATATTGAAAATAATTACATGTAACTGGGAAAAGAAAATATCTTTACAAAAAGAAAAGGATGGAGAAATTGCCACTTACGGATTAATTTGGAGCAACAACAATGTATCCTGATACTAACTAGCTATGTGACTTTGGACAAGTAAGTCACTTAAAACTTTTGGGGCCTCAATTTTCTCATCTGTAAAATGAGGGTTGAATTAACTAGCCTCTGAGGGTTGTTCAAGCATTAAATCTTTTAATCTATTCTAGCCCCCTTGTTTTAAAGAGGAAGAAACAGAAAACCATAAAGGAGAAGGGATAAGTTCAAGGTTAGAGGTCACTTCCTGTTTCCCCTAGCCTAACTTGGACTTAGCATCTCAGGAAAAGAATCCTTTCTAACACTGAAAGATATTAGAACTTTAATCAATGTTGCAACCAATACTAGTTTCAGAGGACTGATGGTGAAATATATATTTCTAGAGATGATCCTGTTACTTCCTAATCCTAAATCAGAGACTTGTCTGGGAGAAAGGACTTTAGTCTGGGAGAAAGTGTTAGACTCCAACTTGGGGGTTAAAAGACATAATTTTAACCAAGTCCTGGAAATCACACAGCTGGCAAAAGGTAGGGGTGGAATTCAAACCCGGGTCCCCTCACTTCAAAGCTGGTCTTCCTTTCACTATACTAAGGGCTGAAAGCAGCATAAATAAGACCCACCTCTGTGAGGACTCACATTCAATGACAAAGCCTCATCTTGAAAGTAGAGTGGGATTTGGGGCTGCTGTGGCCTTTGGGGGAGAGGTGCTTTTTCTTGGATATCCACTTTAGTATTCTTTCAATTAAACCCTAAATAAAACCCTCCAATAACCATAACTGGAGAAAGAATTCATCTAGTTTTAGAGATGGGGAAACTGAGGCCAGAGTGGTAAATTGACTTGACAATGGTCACATCTATGGTGAACAGGAAAGTTTAGTTGTCTTTCTCAACTTGGCACCAATGACTGCGTCTTCCAGTCTTGGGTTTAGGAAGGTACATACCTTCTCCTAATTCCCATTCCCACTCCTGTACCAAATAAACTCTGGGCTGTTGCCACTTTGTCTAAACATCTTCAGTGTGTTGATGGCAATGTCCTGGATGAGTTTGCAAGATTTGTGAAGCTGGAAGAGAGCCCCAGAGGTTGTATAAACCAGCTTCCAAACTGGCCGACTCAGAGCCCACTGGACAGTCTCTCTTTGGGCAAAGTTTGTTTATCTTCCAAGAATACAGACGCACAATCTGAGAAGGAGGAGGGAGGGCGTCAATACACACCGCTAACATCTTTGGAGAAATTATTTCCTGTCTTCTCTGGTAATGAGGAAAAGTCTCAGAATGTATCAAAACTGTCTGGCAGCTTTCTGTTTTAATAAATTATTTTTGCTAGCTAAGTGCTGTGGAAGAGAGGAATTGGGAAGCATGCAAAAGGCAGAAGTGGGGGCTGATGACCTGTCAATGGAACGAAGGTTCCATTTGGAAGGTTCCTGGGAGAAGCAGTTGAAGGAAGGAACTGACCAACTGGAGGAGTATGTCCTTTAACCTTGAAAGCCAGAAAGGAGCCGTGGTTCTCTTGATCTTGGAGATTGAAGAAGGAAGGACAATAGTCCAGAGACAGCTCTTTGACTTGCTCTGTTTATGGCAGTGACTGACCTGCCAGACCTATCAATCATCCCTCTCAATTTGAACTCTATCCCAATAGCCTCCAACCTAAGGCTTAGGGAAATCCTCATCCCTCTTACCTCCATTCTCTACCCTTTCCTGTATTCCCCCAATAAACCCCTTACTTAAGATAAAGAAGAGAAAGACTATTTCATCTGAATATCATAGCTCACCCTGAGTGATTTAGAAGGAGTCAGAAGAAAGGGAGGAGGGGAAGCGGAAGAGGCTGAAGAAGAGGGAGGCTGGGAGAAGAGGGAGGAAGGGAGGGTAGGCAAAAGAAGATATATGCCTGATCTATTAGTTATCATTAATAATCATAGTCCCTTATTATCTATTACAGTACTAAGCTCAGTTTTTTTTGTTTATTTGTTTTTTTTAACTGCTGAAGAAACACAAGCTGTCCATAAAGCCCTTTAAATTGGCCTCAGATACTTCCTAGCTTTGTGACCCTGGGCAAGTCACTTGACCCCATTGCTCTCTTCTGCCTTGGTTCAAATACACAGCATTGATTCTAAGACAGAAGGGAAGGGAAGGTTTTTTTAAATGTCAAAGACCCAGTTCAAAGCCCTGTGTGTTCTACCTTAATTATGATTCCCAGTACCAACCATTTCACAGGCTGTTGAAAGGATTACCTGAAATAATACTACTATTGGTCATTCATTTTTAATATATGTCTGTAAAGTGCCTGCTATATGCAAGGCCTCTGGGGTTTGGGGACACAGAAGATAGCAAAATACACAAAAGATCAGTATATATAGTAATATACGCTATCTATCTATCTATCTATCTATCTGTCTGTCTGTCTGTCTGTCTGTCTGTCTGTCTGTCTGTCTGTCTATCCGTCTATCTATCTATCTATCTATCTATCTATCTATCTCTCTCTCTCTCTCTCTCTCTCTATCTATCTGTCTGTCTGTCTGTCTGTCTGTCTGTCTGTCTGTCTATCTATCTATCTATCTATCTATCCGTCTATCTATCTATCTATCTATCTATCTATCTATCATCTATCTATTACCCCAAGTTCTCTGACTATAAATCAATGCTTTTTCTACCATATATATGATATATGATATATATAACTTATATATTTTATTTATTACTTTCTAATTTTTAGCTTATTCATTTATTTTATTAATAAATTTTAATGTTATTTTATTAATATTTTATTTATTTTATTCATAAATAATTTATCTTTGTTTTTATTTTATTCATAAATAAAATATATTATAACACAATATATTTTATATATAAATAAAACTCTGACCTCCAAGAATTTACAGTGTAATAGTGGAAAGGCAGATGACAAAAAACTACATGACAAAGGAGAAAATGATTGTGAAATGTGCAAAGGAGAGAGCTAAGCAAAGAGCTAAGAGTTGTCTGAGGAAGTTTCCATTTCAGGGTGGAAAGCACAAAGAAGGCTTCCTGGAGGAGATGACATGTCACTTATTCCTTGAAGAAAGAGAGAGACATTAACAGATGCAGAAGGAATGATAGATGTACATGAGTTTCAAGTCTGAAGTGTTCCCATAATGCTCTCCTCTTGGGTGGAGAGAATGTCTGCCTTTGTGGGGAATGGAGTTGGTGGAGAGCTTTGGAGTGAAAAGACATTCTTTATCCCTTCCTTGAGACACAGGTGGTTCCTTACTTTCTTTGGAGAGAATCTGTGGGGAGACAAAGACAGAGAAGACCTTGGAAAGAGAGGGGACATGGAGAAGTTGGCATCTGCACACATCTCTGCTTCCCAGCTTGACTTCTTAGACTCAGAGGAATGAGCAAATGGGTGAAATCAAGGCATCTTTCTTGGCTGTGCTTGGTAAATATTCAATCTCTTCTTTTGGATGAATGAGTTTCCTTGCTCTTTGTTATTTGTGATTGTCTTTTGTGCAGCTGGCATTTGGTGGGAAGGAGTCAAGTCTGAAGTTTGGAATCACCTCTTCCCTTTCAAGAGATGACAACCAGGAAAGCAATGAAACCTAACAATAAATCATTTTCCAGCCCTGAGATATTTAGGGCTGGGTGGGATGGGCAGATAGATATAATTAGAATGCTGGACCTGGACTCAGGAAGACTTGAGTTCAAATCTGATCTCAGATCCTTACTAGCTGTATGACTCTGGACAAATCACTTGGCCTCTGTCTGTCTCAGTCTGCTCATTTGCAGGGGTTTGCAATTTACTAGTTTGTAGGTTCTCCCTCCTTGGAGCCTGATGGGATAGAAAAAGCACTAACTTGGAGTCAGACGACTAGACTTTCAATTCTCTGAGGCATAATTTCCTCATTTATCAAATGAAGAAATTGGGATTATAGAAGAGATAGCTCTGGCCCTATGATTTTATGATTGACAGCAGGAATTTTGTGCTTGATTTTTCTTTGATCTCTTCCTTAGTGCCCAGAATGACTTTGCCTGCAGTAACTTTGTCAGATGCCTGGGTAAATAAATGTGCCCATTTTGGAAAGGGTCACATGTAGAAGAGGACACTAGAGGGCGACCTTATCAATATTTTCCTGGGTTGCTCAAGTTGCCAGTGATCAATTACAGCTGTCATTGGACCCAGGAGGCAGCTACTTTTTGGACAAACATTCCAGAGTCCCTTTTCCTCTGCCTCAACCTCCTCCCCAATATCCACCTCCAACCTCCTTTATTCCTGAACTCTCTCCCTTCTAGTCCTCCAAGCAGGAAGAAGGATAACATTTTCCCCCCTATTAGGTCACAAGATTCAGAGTTTGAAAAGACTCTGTAACTTTACAGATGGGTAGATTGAGGCCAAGACTCACCCACAATCACATATATGAGTGTCAAGATCCAGGACTTGAACACGGGACTCCTACGGCATTCAATTCAATTCAATCCAACTGGTGAGAAATGATTAAACAATCTCTGTCTCTTTCTGCTTCATATCTATGATCTTTTCATTTTACAAGTGAGGAAACTGAGGCTCATAATGAGGTTATAACTTGCCCAGTCACACAGATAGTAAACAGCAAAGGTAGGCTTTGAACCTAGGTCTTTGGACTCCAGACCCAGAGCTCTGTACACTACTAGTTTGGGATTATCAGGCCAGGCTTCCTGAAGAAAATGGCAGTAGAGAACCCCATAATTGGGTTGAGGGACCCTTTGGGCAGCTGCTTAAGTCCAGTGGTTGAGAAGATATGTCTGGGAAGGGGCATGTGTCACTTGCCCTCTGGAATGATCCCTATCTTGGGCTTCAAGAGACCTAGGTCTGATGAAGAGAGTTCACTCCTTAATGTTATTTAAGAAGAGGAAAGAGGGAAAAAAGAATTCCAATTCCAGGTTTTTGGTGTGTTTCCTGAGGGTACAGAGGCCCTGGGAAAGGTGCATCCTTCAGGATCCAAAAACAAGACCTTTTAGAAAGTCTAGCACACAGTAAGTCCAGCCTCTCTTTCCTGGAATATCAGTAATAGTTCCAAATCTCTGCTCTCTCCACATGGCTTACTACAGGCAATAACTAAAGTGATCTAAATACTGAGAGCTAATGTGCCCACATCTGCCAATGTTATGCTACTGGGCCATCTTCCTTGCTATGCGTATCCCTGACCCTAATTCCTCCTCCTGATGACAACCCTTTGAAGCCGCCATCTTGCTCCATTTCAGACTTTCCTTATTGACCCTAAGTATTTAGGAATGATCCTCCTGCTTGCTCTGGACTCTTCTGACCCTGGTCTTGGCCCAAATGCAGTCATTCTAAACCAAATTCAAGAAGGAGAAAAAAAACCATTCCATATTTTCCTCAATTTTTTTCATTCTTTTGATTTTGTTTTATAGAGTCTTACTGCCTTATGAAGTCATTTACTTCTAATTGTTCAATTCTAATTTTTAAAGACTGAATTTAATCCCTAACATTTTGAACCTCCTTTTCCTTTTGATCTATTTTTCTTTGTAGGACATTGTTTTTATCACTTACCTTCTTTGCCTCATTTTCAAACTGGTCAATTTTGGCTTTAAAAACATTTTTTCTTGTTTTAGTTTATGTGCCTCTGTTTCCAGATGACCTATTTTGCTTTTTAGGCTCTTTTACCAATTTTCTTCAACCTCTCTTAATTGTTTTTTTTAATTGTTCTGAGTTCTTCCTAAGCCTGAGTCCAATTTGCTGGAGTTTCTGTATTTTTGTTTGATGTTCCTTGATCCTCTTCTGTTCCATTTGCCCTTTATTTATTACCTGGATGGAAGCTGTTGATTGTAATTTCTTTTTTCTTTTTCTGTTGTTTACTCATATTTTTTCCTCCTTTCTCCCTCTTTATTGGCTGTAATCTTGCTCCTCTGATTATTTGATGGATCTGGGAGTTTGGGCTTTTCTGTCCCAAGGGGCTTCTTCTCTGATCAGTTGATTAATGGATTAGCCTAGTGAAGGGAAGTCTGAAATGGATCAAGATGGCAGTTTCAAAGGGTTGTCATCAGGAGGAGGAATTAGACTAATCCTATTTGACCTCAGAGGGCTGAACTAGAAGTAATGAGTGGAAGTTATATAGGAACAGATTCCACAGAATTATCGATTTTTTGAGTTTAAAGGGACATTGGCATTGGGGTGTGTGCATGCTTGGGTCACCTTGAACCACTTATGAAAGCCAGTTGTTAAATTTTCAATGTGAGGATTTACAGCTCAGGAATTGGCAAACTACAACAGATCAGGGCTTGGACCCTTTATTTTATTGATTGTCTAGACTTAAAAAAGTGATAGAGAAAATGTTAATACTGAAGATTAAACTTGGGTAACACATGAGTACACATGTATATGTGAATAGCTAGATAGATGTACATATCTTTCTCTTTCTCTTTTTTTGGGGGGGAGGATAGCCACTTATTAAACATTTATCAGCACATTCCTGAACATTGGTGACCATCTAGCCAAACCCATCCCCAAAAAGAATCTCTTGCATGACATGCCTAAGGAGAAGTCACCCAACCTCTGCTTGAAGACTTCTAAGGAGGAAGTCTATTCTACTTTTCAACAGCTCGAATGGTTGCCCCTGGTTCTTGCCTTTTGGTGCCAACATAACAATTTCATTTCTCTACCACATCCAAGCCTTTCAAATCCTATGAGATAGATCTCAGGCATCTCCTGTATTATAAGGCAGTTAGCTGGTACAGTGGATAGCAGCAGGACGATCTGAGTTCCAATCCAGATTTGAATACTTCCTATTATGTGACCCTGGGCCAGTCACTTTGCCACTGTTTGTCTCACTTTTCTCAACTGGAAAATGGGAATGATAGCAATACCTACCTCTCAGGATTCTTATGAGGATCAAAGTGCTTAGAACTTGGGTGCTGCAGAAATACTAGCTATTATTATTTTTTTCTCTTCCTTTAACTAATCCTCAGATGGCAAGAATTCAAAGATCCTTTGACCTTTGTCCAGCTCATCAATGTTTTTCCTTCCTTTTGGAGCCTAGAACAGGACACAACACTCCAGATTAGGTCTAACCAGGGCAGAGGACAGAGTTATTATCACTTCCTTATTTCTATTCTCTTAATACAGTCCAAGATCATTTTTGCTTTTTTTCTTTTTAAACCCTTACCTTCCATACTAGAATCAATACTATGTAGTTGGTTCCAAGGCAGAAGAACAGTAAGGGCTAGGCAGTGGGATTAAGTGACTTGTCCAGGGTCACACAGTTAGGAAGTATCTAAGGCTAGATTTAAACCTAGGACTCCCATATTTAAGTTTGGTTCTCAATCCGTTGAAACACACAGCTTCCTTTCCATTTTTAGCTTTTAAGGCTGCCATGCCACATCCTTTATTGAAATTGAACTTGTGGTCCACTAAAACCCCCAGATCTTTTTTCAGAACTTCTACGTAATCTTATCTCCCCAATCTTGTACTCGTAAAGTTGGGTGTTTTGGTACCCAAATAGAAGATTATATTTAGGAACAGGAACAGGACTGAACCCATAGTTTCATCAAATAGGTAACTCCCACATGAGACAATTTTCTCTGCCAATGCAGATCAATCCCTTCTTTGCAATTTATAGTTCTAGGGAGTAGCTGAGAGCATCAAAGCTAAAGCCAGAATGTGACAGAGGTAGGATTTGACCCCGGGTCTTTCTGACTCCAAAGCCAACTCTCTAGCCATTATACCACACTGAATCCCCCTGAGATGCTGACAAGGGCTTTTTGGATACTAACTCTGCCAGTTAGGGTACCAGCTACTCCTCCCAGCTTTGGCTCATCTGCAGATTTGAGGAGATATTTCGCATCACCCAAGTGTGTAGATGACACTCAAAATTTCATCCGAGAGAATAATAATGTCTGAGAAGCACCCAGGGCTTTCTACTTTTCAAAGCACAATCATAACTGTCATCAGCATCCTCTTTTGTCTTCTGTGAAATGAAGGTGTGGACTTCATTTGGGGATAAAGGAAAGGAATGGGAGGTGTTTAGGCTGAACAAGAGAAGCGGGGGTGGGGGGGGCTGGTGGTGAGGAGAGGAGAGAGCTGTCTTCAAGGATTGGGGGACTTATATGTAGAAGGGAGATTAGACTTTCTGTGCTTGGCTGCAGAGGAAGGAAGGGCAGGGAGGCAGCTCAAAGGAAAAGCCTCCAAACAATTCTAAACAAAAGCTATCCCAAAGTGTGTGTGAGGAGTCCGAGAAGGAGATGATGGACTAGCCCGCGCTGGAGCTTTCTATACAAGGACTGGATGACCACTTGTCCAGGAGGTTGTAGGGGGAATTCTTGTAAAAGACTCAGGCAGGAAATGAAAGGGATCTTATAGATCGTATAGTTCCCCCCTCCTCCATTTTACAGATGAATATATTGAGTCTCCAACTGGCACTTGCTTGCCCTAAATTGCACTAGTTAGCCAATGAGAGAGAGAGAGAGACAGAGAGAGACAGAGACAGAGACAGAGAGAGACACAGAGAGAGAGACAGAGACAGAGAGACAGACAGAGACAGACAGACAGACAGAGGGAGAGAGGGAGGGAGGGAGGGAGGGAGGGAGGGAGGGAGGGAGGGAGGGAAAGGATAGTAGAGGTCTTCTAATCTAACCTTCCCATTTTATAGATAGAAAAACTGAGACCCAGAGGTTAATTAACTTGTCTAAGGTCACACAAGTAGTACTCATCAGAGGCAGAACTTGAACCCAGATCCTCTGACTCTGAAGCAATGTACTTGACACTATATAAGACAGGTTGCCATCTCCATCTTAAGAGATAAGAATCCTAGAGAGGTTAAATGATTTGTTCTGCTTCACTCAGCTATTGAGTGCAAATCCAGGACTAAAACCTATATCACTCCTGGGTCTGTATCCCACTCCTGGTGCTAATAAAAATGGGCTTTAATAATAATATATTACATATATTAAAATATATATACACAGATGTGTTTGCACACATATAGTTGTTCAGTTTTGGTAGTGTCCAAATCTTTCTGATCCCACTTGGGGTTTTCTTGGCAAAGACACTGAAGTGGTTTGACATCACTTTAAAAATGAGGAAACTGAGGCAAGTGGAGTTAAGTGACTTGCTCAGGGTCACACAGTTAGGAAATATTTGAGGCTGGATTTGAATTTATGAAGATGAGCCTTCCTGACTACTGGCCTGGCACTCTATCCACTGTGACACTTAGCTCCCTATACACCTCCCCTCTATTACATACACATTATACCATTTATATGTTTCTAAAGAGCTTTACAAATATCATCTCATTTCATTAGTAGTATCATTAGCTTTATTAGTATGAGTAAAAGGAAGTTCAATGGATAGAGCACTAGGACTAGAGTCAAGGAGACCTGAGTTCAAATCCAGACTCAGACACTTACTAGCTATGTGACCCTAGGCAAGTCACTTCACTTAGTTTCTTCATCTGTAAAATGAGCTGGAGAAGGAATGGCAAACCACTCCAGGATCTTTGCCATGAAAACCCCAAATGAGGTCATGACGAATTGGACCCGACTGACACGACTGAATGGGAAAAAAATCCACAAAACCTCATTAAGGCAGCCTGGACTCATCCAGATTTTGTCCTGGTTTGGTTTGAGCTACTGGGGTCCCTTTCATCAGGCCTTCTGCTCTATTGCATTGTCTCAGGTCAATGAAGAAAGGGTTTACGTGTCTCCCAGTAGATGGACACTCCTTGTAGTCAGGGTCTTTATATCCCCCTTTTGGTCTTTATATCCCCCCCGCACAGGGATTAGCATAGAGCAGACCCTCGTGTATTGATTGGTTGCCAAGCCAATGATTATCATGAACCAGGTTTCAGGGATGCCAGTGAGGGGTAGGTATTTATTCTACCCAAGAGAACCAGCCCCTTTGAAGAACTAGACTCTGCAGGGACCTATTTCTTTGCCAATGGGCGCTGCGCTGCTAATTACAGATGTGCCTCTTCTGGAACCATCTGTGAACTATTAGATGGAGTTAGAGGGCATTCTTTTGAAGTAATCAGTCTGGTTTTCTTTGAAGGTGCTTCTCTGGACCCCCAAGAACCAGGATTAACAAGAGGTTAGAGAGGGGGCTCTCCTTGTTCCCTTAACAAAGACTTCCTTTGGACAGATGGGTTCACTTTCCTTGAGTGCCTTTTAAATGGATGAGATGGAATGATAAACCAAAAATCTCTTTCCAAGGGACTTTTCCAGCAGCATAAAATAAAGTGGCCAATTGGGGAAAGTGAGTCCCTCCTCTATTTTCTTGGTAACTGATTCATTTGGTTTTGAGCCAGCAGAAACTACCCAGAAAAATTGTCCAAACTCATCACCTGTGCAGGACATATTCCCTCCAAAGAGTGAAGCAAACAACAACAATAACAAAAATACCCAAGAGCCTGGAAATGTCCAATTCATCCACTTTGATGACTTATTTACTCTTTGTTAAGAGAGAGAAAAGGCGGCGCCCAAGGTGGCCAATGGCTTTTACTGGAATTTTATTATTGCTTGAGGTCTTCATTTTCAGAGCTGTCAGCAATGTGTAAATCATTCTCCTGGTTCTCTTTCCTTCCTTCTGCTCATTTGCCCAAATTCATACAGCTGGTGAGTAGCAAAGCTGGAACCAGAATCCATGTCTCCTGGTTTCCTGGATAGAGTTTTCCATTATAACACATTAATTCAATTCACCAATCATTTATTGATCAATCAGCCAAGATTAATTTATTAAGTGTCTACTTTATGTTAGTATAATGTACCAGGCATTGAAGATACCAATTTTGTTGTTGTTGTTCAGTCAGCTCTCCATGATCCCATCTGGTAAAGATACTGGAGTGATTTCTCATTTCTTCCTCCAGCTCATTTTACAGATGAGGAAACTGAGGCAAACAGGGTTAAGTGACTTGTCTAGGGTCACACAATAAGTGTCTGGGGTAAGATTTGAACTCAGAAAGATAAGTCTTCTGGACTTGAGGTCCAGAGTGCCCAGCAATAATCCTAATAATCCTTCAAGAAGCTTATATGCTACAAAGACTAATCTAGCTTGAGCTCTACTCAGCTTCTCTTCCCTCACTTCATTTTTGATTCATTCTGCTCTTCCCTATAAGATAAAATCATGATTCTCTTTCTGGTCTTCCTCAGCCTCCCCTGACTGTTACAACTCCTTACCTGGCACTTGTCTACCCTTTAGGCAGCCACTCTTTCTGGGTTACTGATGTGGAAGAGAGAAATGCTAAAATGAATGAAAAGACTGGATTTTGCAAAGGTATCTCAGGAAAAGATGAGACGGAACTCTGCTGCCATTGGGGAATGGGAATGGAGCATTCCAGCTAAGGTAAAGGGGGAGCAGTTGGGAACTGCAGGGCTCTTTTCTCCTTGGCTTGAAGAGGGAAGGAACAAAATCCTTATTGAGCAGACAAAGCTATACACACTAAATCCTTTGCTGAGCAGTAGAAGATCCAGATCATTCATCTGATACATTAGTAGGACAGAGACTTTTTCCCTTCAGGGAAGGAAATAGCCTCTCCTGCCTGCAGAAGATTGATCCAGTCAAACCATATCTCTGAGACAAGAAGTACCAACATCGTGAGCCCTCAAAGACATTCACATAGTCTGGGACTTACCCTAAACGTGTGCTTCAACCCCCCTGAGACCATCTGTAGAAGGGAAATAGTCAGGGACTTCCTGTTTCCTCTATCCTCCTTTGTAACTTAACCCTTTACCCAAAAAATAGTTATTTTTGCTTTACTGAAGACTCAACTATCTTAAAAGTCCTACAAAGGGGATTACAAATACATCAACTAAAGAAGAAAGAGACTGAAGGGGATTTTCTCTTACCCTTCAGCTCTAATCAGATCTGATTCCATTCCATTCAAAGGGGGGGGAGGGAAAATTGGTGTTAATCTTTATCTGTTCCCTCCCTCTCAAGTATCTGTCAAACTTTGGTTCCTTCTTGATTTCCCCACTAGTACACTGGGCAATACCGGAGATGTCCCTGGTCTACCCCCAGAAGGCCTGTGAGATGATGGAGAGCTGACAAGGGCTCGGGTGAACCCAGCTATGTCAGTGTGAGTCACTGAAGGCCCTGAGAGCAACGCCCAAGCCAGGGTTCCTTGCCTGGTATGCCTGCCTGGGTTTTTCCAAGAGAGTCCCATATCCTGGAGCAGGGAAATGACTTTTAATTCAGTTTAATAAACATGTAATGAGTGCCTACTAAATGCAAAGCCCTTTATTAGGTCCTGGGGTAAGGACCTGCCCTCATAGAGCCTGTCATCTAGTAGGGAAGCTACAACAATGATTGTCTGGACTAGGAACAGAAGAGAGGGCCAGGCAAAGGTCCATGAGCAGAGAGAAAAACAGTGGAATAGTGGAAAAAATAGTGGAAAAGATTTTTCAGAATATTGTAGCCTGAAGGTTCATTTGGATGTAGAACTGAAACATAGGAAAGGCCTTTAGGACATAGAATTGTAGAACAAATACTATTGGCATTGGAAGAGATGTTGAATGTAGAATGTCAGAGCTGGAAGGGATCTTAGAACAGAAAATTAGGACAGAAAAGCACTTCAGAATACAGAATGCTAGATTTTAGAACACAAAATGTCAGATCACAGAGCATAAAAGTTCTGAACTAGAGAACCAGGAAAACAATATATATAACAATATACAACAAATAAAACAACATACAACAAATGAAATTTACACCGTTTGAAAATTACAACAAATGAAATTTGTTGTAATTTTCAAACAGTGTAAATCGAAAGACCAAAAAATTTAGCAAAAAAATGGAATGTTACAAAATTTAAATAACCAAGCCTGCCTCCAAGAAATAAAAATGCAGTTCCCTCTCTTCTTTGTAGAAGTGGAGTCCTGTGGATGCAGAACGCTACATATGATGCCTGACCCAGGTAATGTAGTGGTTAGGTTTGTTGAGCTGTTCCTTTTTTTCTTCCTTGTTATAAGGGATGGTTCTCTGGAGAACAGAAGGGAAAAGGGCATTTTGGGTAAAAACAAAAGATATCAAAATTTTAAAAATGAAAAAATGAAAAAGTCCAAGAATGTCAGAGGTAAAAAGAAGCTTAGAGATCATCTCTCTGTTTTTCAGATGTAGACCCAGGCTCACTGGGGTGTGTGAATTGTCCTATCTATATAAGAGACCTGAGATTGGTCTTGGCTCTGTACTGAACTCAATTTCTTGGGCCTCATTTCCATCTGTAATATGAGTGAATTATTGGATTAAGGTGATCTGGAAGCTTCCTTCTGGCTCTCCAGATTTGATGAAAGTAGAACCCACTTCAAGGAAAGAAGCTGGATTTCACAGGCAGCTATTAAAGGGGACATAATGCAAATGTGGGGGTAACAACATGGCATTTCAATAAGCCCTAGTAGGCTTGAGGTATAGCCTACAAGACCCTGAGGGTAGAAGAACTGGAAAAACAAGAAAAGGGGAAAAGAATGAGATCACTCCTAGTTGTATCTAGGTAGAGGTGATTGGACATCCAGAAGGGATAGAGGTTTTTGGGAGGGTTTTGTGTGTGCATTTGGGGGAAGTTTTTTTTTTTTCTCTTGGCATGGATATGTGTAATTTTATTGGTTCTGGGAACTCCTTTAATCAATGCAGATCAGGGCCTGGGGAAGAAAGAGAACTATATTTTAAATTCAGTTTTATCATAGGATTTAAAACTGGAAGGGTTTATCGAGATGATCTAGTCTGATGCTTTCCTATTGAGCATGAGGAAAATGAGTCCTGAAGGAAAGAAGGAACTTGTCCAAAGTCTTACAATTAGCCTACAGTAGAGCTATGATTTGGACTCAGGTACTCTGGTTCCCGAGTTCAAATCTGGTTTTTTTCTGACTTCTTTCTTTTTTTTTTTAATATATTTTATTTGATCATTTCCAATCATTATTCATTTAAAGACATAGATCATTTTCTTTTCCTCCCCCCCACCCCTCATAGCTGACGCGTAAATCCACTGGGCATTACATGTTTTCTTGTCAAATCTGGTTTTACTAGTGGTGTGACATGAGGCAAGTCACTTGGTCATTTGCCTCAGCTTCCTCTGCAAAATGAGCTGGAGAAGGAAATGGAAAATCACTCCAGTATCTCTGCCAAGAAAACTTCAAATGGGATTGAGAAGAGTTGGACATGTCTGAAACCACTTTGACACTTATCAACTGTGTGACCCTGGACAAGTCACTTAGCCCATGACTAAAACTAAGGTTTGCCTTAGTTTTCTCATCTGTAAAATGAATTGGAGAAGGAAATGGCAAACCACTCCAGTACATTTGCAAAGAAAACACCAAATGAGGTTGAGAAGAGTCAGACACAATGGAACAAATCCCACCAACCCCCACTCCCCAGGCCAAATTTCTGTTTCCAAATCTTTCATTTCTTCTTGCACTAAATAACAAAAATTAACTGTGTGTGTTAGACTCAGTGGAAGAGGCAAAGATTTTGTCCCTGCCCTGAGGAATTGATAGTATTACAAAGGTATAGAAGACATACACATACAGCTCCTATCAGGATGGTAAAAAAGTTCACATTTCTATAGCCTTTCAAGATTTAGAAAACACTTTTTCAAAAAGTTTATTTATTTAATTAATTAGAATATGTTTCCATGGTTACATGAATCATCTTCTTTCTTTCCCCTCCCCCCCCCCAGCTGACACAGAATTCCACTGGGTTTTGCATGTGTCATTGATCAAGACCTATTTCCATATTATTAGTATTTGCACTAGGGTGATCATTTAGAGTCTACATCCCCATTCATATCCCCATCAACCCATGTGATCGAGCAGTTGTTTTCCTTCTGTGTTTCTGCTCCCACAGTTCTTCCCCTGAATATGGATTTCATTCTTTCTCATAAGCCCCTCAGAATTGTCCTGGATCATTGCATTGCTGCTAGTAGAGAAGTCCGTTATGCTCGATTGTACCACAGTGTATCAGTCTCTGTGTATAATGTTCTCCTGGTTCTGCTCCTTTCACTCTACATCAATTCCTGGCAGTTGTTCCAGTTCACATGGAATCCCTCCAGTTCATTATTCTTTTCAGTGCAATAGTATTCCCTCACCAACATGTACCACAATTTGTTCGGCCATTCTCCAATCGAGGGACAACCCCTCCTTTACCAGTTTTTGGTACCACAATGAGTGCAGCTATGAATATTTTTGTGCACATATTTTTCTCTATTATCTCTTTGGGATAGTAGCTCAGCAGTGGAATTGCTGGATCAAAGGGCAGGCAGTCTTTGAAAGCCCTTTGGGCATAATTCCAAATTACCTTCCAGAATGGTTAGATTAATTCACAACGCCACCAGCAATAGTGTCCTTATTTTGCCACATCCCCTCCAACATTTATTATTTTCCTTTACTGTCATATTGACAAATCTGATTTGTGTGAGGTGATACCTCAGAGTTGGTCTAATTTGCATTTCTCTGATTATAAGAGATTTAGAGCACTTTTTCATGTGCTTATTAATAGCTTTGATTTCTTTATCTGAAAATTGCCTATTCATGTCCCTTGCCTGTTTCTCAATTGGGGAATGGCTTGATTTTATGATTTAGCGCCTTATAAATTTGAGTAATTGGACCTTTGTCAGAGGTTTTTGTTATGAAGGTTTTTCCCAATCTGTTGCTTCTCTTCTGATTTTGGTTGTATTGGTTTTGTTTGTACAAAACCTTTTAAACTTAATTTAATTATTGATTTTACACTTCGTAATATTCTCTATCTCTTGCTTGGTCTTAAAATATTTCCTTTCCCATAGATTTAACAGGTAAACTATTCTTTGTTCACTTAATTTACTTATAGCTTCCTTCTTTATATTTGAGTTTATCTTGGTGTAGGGTGTGAGATGCTGAGCTAAACCTAATCTCTCCCATACCGTTTTCCAATTTTCCCAGCGGTTTTTGTCAAATAATGGCTTTTTGTCCCAAAAGCTGGGATCTTTGAGTTTATCATATGCTATCTTGCTGAGGTCATTTACCCCAAGTCTATTCCACTGATGGAAGACACTTTTCTAACAAAACTCCAAGTTAGGCTGTTTTTATTCAGTGGTTTTAGTCTCTGTGTCTGACTCTTCTCAACTCCATTTGAGGTTTTCTTGGCAAACATAATGAAGTGATTTGCCATTTCTTTCTTCAGCTCATTTTACAGATGAGGAAACTGAGGCAAACAGGATGAAGTGATTTGCTTAGGGTCACACAGCTGGTTAGTGTGGCTGGAGCTCAGGATGCTTTATCCACTGTAGTCTTAGTAGCTTATCTTCATTTCACAGAAGAGGAAACTGAAGTCCAGAGCAGTTAATTGGCTTACCCATGGGGATAAATGGCAAAGCCAATACTTGACCTTACTTGGAAATACAAGACATGTAGGCTTGAATACCTGCCAAGACACTGCTTAGTTGTTTGACACTATAGCCCTAGTCTCTAGAGATAAGAATAAAGTTTGGAACTGGTGGGAGTGGGGAGGACATGACTCAAGAGCAGTCCACCATAAGGTCATCCCTGTAATAACCTTTAGAGATGACTTGAAGAAATCCCAGCAATGTACTAAGATGGTATAAAAAGTAGAGTCATCAGCCTAGAATTAGGTGACCCAAGTTCAAATTCCACCTCTGATAATATAGTGGGTCTCTCTAGGTCTCCATTCCCCATAACGGGGACAATAATACTTAATTTGATACTAAATACCTACTTAATTGGTGTGGAAGAAGAAAACGCTTTTCGTAAATCCTAAAGTGACAGGGAAATGGGAGTTATGACCAGTATTCATTCCCATCTTTTTTAATATCAATTATTTCCTGGTGATGTTCTATGGCTTATAGTCACAAAACATCAACCTCTCCAAGGAATTCAAATAGCAGGTATCCCAGAGAGCCCTGAAAATTGCTGGTTGGGGTGAAGAGGTTTGGGCGAATTCCCCAGGAAGATGTCTGTGCAAGAAATGGGAACTAAAAGAGGAAAGTGGACATACTTACTTCCCTGTTTCCAAGAAGGAAATCCAAACAGAAAGCTGGGGAAGCATGGAGGATATTCCTTGTCAAAGTCAAGTTCCTTGAGGTCAAGAAACATCACTCATTTTGTTCTATATTCCCAGCAACCAGTGCACATAAGTTACTTTCTGAATTGAAGGAAGTGGGAAAGTTTGCTACCCCCAAATGGGTTGGGGATAGAGGCTTCAGTAGCCACACAAGGATTTTTCTGAGTCTGGCCTTTTAATTTAAAAGTATTTGAAAATGATCTGAGTGGTGGGGGAACACAGGACATGGGGGCAGCATCCATTATTTCTTGTTTTTAACTTTTGTTTCATTGAAGTTTCCAGGTATTTCTCTCCCTCCCTGAACTAAAGAAGGCATCATTTGACTACATATATATATATATATTTGATTATATATAAAACTATGTCTCATATGTTTTTATTTGTCAGTTCTTTTTCTGGAGATGGACATTTACAGTTATTCTTCAAACAATATTTCTTTTGCTGTATTTGTTCTCTTGGTTCTGCTCATTTTATTTCCTGATTTCATCATTGGTTTTTCCATTTTTTAAAATTAACCTTTCATCATTTCTTACCTCAAAGTAGTATTCTGTCACAATCTTACACCACAACTTTTTCAACCATTTCCCCAATTGATGGGCATCCTCTTAATTTCCAGTCTTTTGCCATTACAAAGAAAGTTGCTATAAATATTTTAGAACATGTGGATTCTTTTCCTTTTTACCTGAACACCTTGGAAAACAAATCTAATAGAGGCATTGCTGGGTGAGTATAAAGATATATCCAGTTTTATAACTCTTTGGGCATAATTCCAGGTTGCTCTCCAAAATGATTGACTCAATTCACAGTTCCACCAACAGGGTATTAGTGTCACCATTTTCCCACATTCCACCAGGATTCAATTTTATTATTATAACCAATCTGATAGCTGTGAGATGATATCTCAGTTGTTTTGATTTGCATTTCTCTAGTCAGTAAAGATTTAGAGCATATTTTTCATATGGCTATATACATAACTTTGATATCTTTATCCAAAACCTTCATATCTTTTGAACTTTGGCTAATTGGGGAATGGCTCATTGCTGTAAATTTGCAACAATTTCTATATATTTGAGATGAGACCTCTATCTGAGAAATTGTCTATAAAATTTCCTTCTTCCCCCATATTGTCTGCTTTCCTTCTAATCTGGCTACTTTAGTTTATTTGTACAAAACTTATAAAATGTAAAGTAATCAAAATTAACCACTTTATATCTTATAATGCTATCTCTTATTTATTCATAAATTTCTTCTACCTATGAATTTGATAAATAATATGTTCCATGTTCTTCTAATTTGTTTTAATCTTCCTTTATGTTTAACCTATGATCTATTTTGATTTCATCTTCATGGTAAATACTGTAATCTTGGTCTATACTAGTTTCTGACAGACTGCTTTCCAGTTTTCCCAACAATTTTTAGCAAGTAGTGAATTATTTTTAAAAATTAATTAATTAATAATAATATTTTCCCATGGCTATGTGAAGATATGATTAATTTTTTCCCCTCTCTTCTTTCCTCTCCCCTCCCAGAGCCAATGAGCAATTCCATTAGGTTTTACATGTATCATTATTCAAAACCTATTTCCATATTATTAATATTTGCAATAGAGTGATCATTTAGTATCTACATCCCCAAACACCAACAACATGGAAATGGGTTCTGATCAAGGACACATGTAATACCCAGTGGAATTGTGCCTCGGTTGTGGGAGGGGTGGGGGGAATAGAAAATGATTTTTGTAACCAAGGAATAATGTTTGAAATTGACCAAATAAAAAAATAATGTTAAAAAAAATAAAGTCACCATCCCCAATCATATCCCCATCAAACCATGTGATCAATCTCATGTTTTTCTTTTGCATTTCTATTCCCACAGTTCTTTCTCTGGGTATGGATAGCATTCTTCAAATAGTGAATTCTTATCCCAAGAGTTTAGATCTTTACTTTTGTCAAGCACAAGGTTACTATAAACTTTTACTACTATTTATTATGTCTGTTCTGTTTCACTGAACAATCTTCCTATATTTTAGCCCGTAACAGTATTTGATAATTACTGCTTTATAATACAGTTTAAAATTTGGTATCGTTAGACCTCTTTCCTTTACATTTGCTTTTATTAATTCCCTTGATATTCCTTTTGGTCTTCTAAAGGAATTTTATATTTTTTGAGCTCAAAAAATAAATTTTTGATAATTTAATTGGGATGGCATTGAATAAATACTAGGATTATAATTTTAATTACATTGACTCTGCCCACCCATGAACAATTAATATTTCTCCAATTATTTAAACCTGATTTAATTTGTACAAAGGGTGTTTTATAATTAAGTTCTTGAGTTTGTTTCAGATTTCAACACCAGGTTCCTCATGGGTACCTTTATTTCACTTCCCCTTCAGTTCCATTTCATGCTGTTGTTTCTGCCCACAAAGGTCAGGGCTTGAAATTAGGTTTGAACCTGGGTGGAACTATTTATTTACTTGGCTGACTTTCAGTAAGTCAGGTCTCTTTTCTTTCTTACCCTCAGTTTCCTCCTTAGTAAAATGAAAGGACTGGATTCTGATGATCTCAGTAGATCCCTTTCTTGGCTCTGAAACCTATGTGTTCCATTTGGAAATTCCTCCAATCTGCAGAAAGTGTTGGGAATTACAGAATCTGAGGTCAAACCTCACCTCTGCCACTATCTCAGTGACCAGGGTCACTTAGCCAACCTCATGCCTCAGTTTCCACGTTTGTAAAATGGGACTAGATGGTTTTTGAGGGATTTTTCAGCTCCAAATCAATGTATAATCTAACTGTCCATACCCAGTGGTTCCTCCTTTGCCTTTTGAAATGAAGATCTAGAGAAAGTCCAGGAAGTGATGACAAAGGTGCTGTGATTTGGCTTCTCTGCTCTCCCCCTCCCCTCAATCCCCCCCTTTCCAGAAGTCCTTTGTCTTTTTACATCATACAACTCTGAAACCTTTAAACTGAACCTTTAGAGAAAGAAAAAAAAATACAGTAACTTTGTTTTGCTAATGTATCCACTATTCAGTCCCGGCTGTCACTCACTTCTTAGATGCAGGGAATTATCTCCTTTCTAGGATTTCCTTCCTTCCTAAAATCAAATTCCTTTTAGGGGATCTTGTAATCTTATTTCCCTAGGCGCGGGAGCGTGAGGGCATGAGCACCTGAGGACCAGGGTTCAAGTTCAATCTCCTAGGTTTGTCAGCTTTGCAGCCTATAAAATGAGGGGGCTGGCCCAGCAACGCCGCCCTTTCCGGGGTCTCAGTTTCTTCCCATCTAGGGCTTCCAGTGTCTCCTTCCCAATCTCCTTCCCAGCTCTAGAAAGATGATCCCAAATCCTCCAAGTTCTCCGAGTTCCAGTCAGTTCAAAAAGTGCCGACCACGTGCGGGGCACTGGCCTAGGTGCTGGGCCAACAAAGAAAGGGAGCACGAAGTCCCTGCCTACACTTGCTCACGCTCTAAGGCAGGAAGAGACCCGCAGATACCACAAGGCAGGGATCGGTGGGAGCCGAGGGAGGCGCTTAGACTGAAGACGGTTGGGGGTCTCTGCTCAAGGCACACCAGCAAGTAGGGCTCTGGGACAAGCCTGCGCCGTCTGGGGCCCCGCCTCCCCACTCTTTGGTGGCTTGGAAGGGTGCAGGTTCCCCTCCCCAGCCTCCGTCCTGTGCGCGCTGTAGTGTCTGTCCTCCACAGTTGCAGAAAACACTCGTGGGGAGGTGGCCCTGTGGCGCCTTAAACTCGGGGATCGGCGCGAGCGTGGTCCTCCGGCAGGAGCTGAGGAACCCGCACTCACGCTTGCTTGCACGCATGCATTGAGCGCCTGCTGTGTGCCCTCTGAGCGCCCGGACCAGCCACCGCAACGGCTGCCCCAGGCGAGGCCCCGCCTGCGCCCAAACCCATTGGTGGTTCCCCGAGGGCTGGGAGCCGTGATTGGCGCGCGCCGCTGCCGGTCTGTGGAGGGGGCGGGGCAGGGTGGGCGGGCAGCAGATGCAGCCGCAGGTGGGGCCGGGCTGGGCCCGGCCCTACCCGGCGGTGAAGTCAGGGTCCAGCGAGGACGGTGGTGGCGGTGGCGGCGGCGGCAGCAGTAGCACGATGGTCCGCGGGGGCTCGGAGCAGGTGCGCTACTGCGAGCGCTTCTCGTACCTCTACCTCAAGTTTTCGCTCGTCGCTTATTCGTCGTTCTTCTGGGTGAGTGAGCACAGGACCATGACTCTGACCGGGACCCTGACGCTATTCCCCCCTCCCCCGGACTCTCCCCCCCACTTCCGGCTCTCTTCCCTCCCCCCCCCCCCCCCCAGACCCTTAGTCCGCCGAGCTCCCGGGGGTCGAGCGGCCCGATCTTTCATCTTCGCGCGGACTGTCTCTTGGCTGTAGGCAGCTCCCAGCCCCGCCCCCGGTCGGACCCCTCCCCTCTTGGGGGCGGGGGTTTCCCGGGAAGCGCTGGAGGGGCTAAGAGAAAAACGAGGCGGCTGTGGGGGAGCGTGAGAAAACGGACTCGGTCGGGGAGAGGCGAGGGCTGCTGGGGGCATCTTAGGGGGATGGGGAGATCCTGCTCCCCCCGACCCATAGCCGGGGGAGGGGCCTGAAGACCTCGGGAGGGCGGGAGAGTGAATGAATGAGACGGAGAGAGATAAAGATGTGCGGTGCTGAGGGGAAGGGGCCAAAGGGAGGGAGGGCTCCTGACCCATTTCTCCGAGAAGGCCCTCATCCCTTGGGAAACGAACTGGAAATTCCTCCCGAGCCTGGGTGCAGGGACCTGTGGGGAACGAGAATCGGGGACTGTCCGGTCTGGCTAGTCCGGAGCCGGGCTGCCTGCCCGGGGCTATTCCCCGGGGCCAGGACCCACCTCTTCTTCCTTCTTCCTTTGCCTTGAGTTTGGGTTTTCCCTCCAGTCGTGTGGATTCCAGCCCCCTCTGCCTTCCCCTCCGGCGCTGCTCCGGGCCCCAGTGTGGCCTCACACTTCCTAGCTGTGCGACCCTGGACCCGTCTCTGAAGCCTCCTAGCCCAGACCTTACGCTCTTGGGCCTTGGAACCCACACGCAGTATTGGTTCAAACACGGAAGGCCAGGGTTAAAAGACAACCAGTTCGGTGTGGGGCTGCGTTTGGAGTCGGGAACCCGGAGTCGCTTCCTGGGCTTGTCCTTCTCTTGTCTGGGCCTGCGGGTCTCAGTCCCCCGATCTGTAAAATGGAACGGTTGGACTGGGTGACCGGAAAGGTCCTTCCAGCCTGGGATCCCAGGACTAGAGACAACTGACTCGGGCCCTGCTGCGAAGCACCTGTGCCCTGGGTGTGTGCCGAGGCTTGTGGCTCCCCGAGAAGGTGCAGGCTTTGTTTTAGGAGCCAGGAATCGCCTCCGAAGCCTTGCCCCTTGGGGTGGGTCGGGGCAAACCACTTCTCAGAGGGTCCGTTTTCTTCCTCCCTGAGACAGAGCCCGTGTTTTCCACCTGGAGGGGCCAGGGGAGATGCTTGGGAACCCTGGCTGGGGACACTTAATGGGGAAAGACAAATAATGAGGGGGAAACTGACGGTGTGTTTATTAACTCCCCGGAAACTCTCCTTTTCCTACTGCTTGGATGGGGAACACTGGGTGGTGGGCGTGCCCTGGGGTTAAGTTCCGAAGCTCCTGGAGCTGAGGGATGCTCCGAGAAAGTCACCCGGTAGAGGCGGGGGCTGCCTGGGGGGTGGGGTGGGGGCTCTGAATTGGACCATTCCATTCGACCTGCATTTCGGGGGGAGGAGAGCTGGCCTAGGCCCGGCGGACCCCGCTTCTGGTCTTGCTTCAGGCCCACACCCTGCTGGGGAAATCAATCTCTGGGCAATTCTAAAGACTGTCATTTGGAAACAGGTGCGGATCTCCCTTGGAGAAAGGAAGTTTTTCTCTCCCGAACTTCCTTCTATGGCCACAAAAGGATGAATTCTGGGTTTTTTTTTTTTAATGCTTTTTGAAGAGGACTTGGGAAGAGGAAGACAAAAACTAACTTTCCTGGAGCTTTCACTTTGGAATGACCCGGGGCGAGTCATTTAACATTTCAGTTTTTCTAGCTGTAAAATGGGGATAATAGTAGGGAGTGGTTAAGAACTCAGTCACAGCTGAGTAAATACAAACTACAGAGAGTCACCCAGTCTTATCCAGAAGGAGAAAGAAGGGGAGGGAGATGTAGAAAGGCCCCAAGGGAGGCTGCACCTAAATTAAGCTTTAAAAGAAGCCAGGGTGGGGACTCTTGGGTGGCTCTGTAGGTTGGGAGCCAGGTCTAGAGACCAAAGGTCCTGGGTTCAAATGTGGCCTCAGACTCTTCCTAGCTGGGTGACCCTGGGAAAGTCATCTGCTTCCTTCAGGCTCTAAGAGGTGCTCTAAAAGCTGGCCCCTTGGGTCCCTTCTGTTTCCTCACCTGGAGTTATTAGCCCTGGAAGTTCTCCCAGCCCAGCTAACTATATCTACTCGGGGTAGGATGGCAACAGGGGCCCAATGAAATAGCCCTTTCATTCTCTCTCTTATCTTAGAGGTCAACCGGAGCCCCTGGAGATTTTGAATAGAGGAGTGGTTGAGTGGTTAGAGTTGTTCAGGAACATCCATGTGGCAGCAGCCCGAAGGGTGGCTTATGGAGGGGGGAAACTGGTTTCAGCCTCAAGTCTCTGCTCTGGAAAGCCCAGTGGCCGGTGACTCTACCCTGGGCACTTTGTGCCTCAAGGAAGTCTTCCACTATAAGAGAAGTCCCACAAGACTTCACCCAGTACACAATGGGCCGCCTAACCGGGGCTTGCTCCACCCAGGGCCACTCCTGTTTCTGTGTAACGACCTCTTTGCATTCATTAACTCCCTGAAAGTTTGTGAATAACAAAGAAAACTAAACCTATAAAATACAAATAGATATTACAGACCTCTGAGAGGATCATTTAGTTAGGTCTGGGAGGGTCCTCTGAAGGCCTGGAGTCCGCCCTCCTCCTCCCATTGTGCAGATGAGGATGCCAAGGACTGTAGGGGAGAAATGACCAGCTGAGCCAGTTCTGATTCTAGATGGAGCTCCCTTCTGCCCTGGGCTTCCCAGGCTCTTTTACACCTCGTAACCCCCAACGCTGAGGGAAGGGACTTCCAGCCCGAGTCCCCAGTTTGCAGAAGAGGACAATGTGCAGAAGGAAGTTTAATTCACTTGCCCAGGATCATGCAGCTGCTGTCAGGGATTGGATTCCAATCCAAGTCTCTTTCCCCGAGTTTCTCTCTCTGTCTCTGTCTCTCTTTCTCTCTGTCTGTCTGTCTCTCCCTTCCCCTCTCCCCCTCCCCCCCCCCATACCATACTCCTTGATAAATGAATCTTTTCATATTCTGTCTCATTTAGCAGGGAGCCTTTCCTAAGGGCTGGATTAGGTGTTTGGGTCCTGGGTTCCTGTCCCAGATACACCAGGAAGTGACTAGCCCTGTGGTCCTGTGCACATTGCATTGTACTTTGGGCCCCTGTTGCCATCCTACCCTGAGTAGATATAGTTAGCTGGGCTGGGAGAACTTCCAGGGCTAATAGCTGGACAGATGCTGAATTCTGCTGGCCTGGGGCAAGTGGGTTGGCATGGTTACGCCTCAGTGGGAAGAGGCCATGACTGAGTCTTAACCATGCCAACCCACTTGCCCCTGTTCGGGGGAGGGGATGCACCGCCTGTATCTTCTCAGCATCCTGGCTTGGACATTATCCTTTCCATCTGGCCTGCCATCGATTTCTGAGCATGCAACTCCAACAGGAAGGGACCAGAGCTCAGATTCTTCCTCTTTTCACTTATTTATTTATTTTTATTTTATTTTCCCAATTCCATGTAATAACTTTCAACATGTTTTTCAAAATTATAAGATCCAAAATGTCTCCCTGAACCCCCTCAGCTCTGGCTTATGCATGCGTTCTCAGGCAAAACTTACTCCATATTGGTCATTGTTTTAAGAGAATACTCCTGTAAAAACATGAGTAAATAGTGTGGAAAATCGCATGCTTTGATCTGCATTTGGACTAACAGTTCTTTCTCTGGAGCTGGAGAGCATTGTTTGGCCTAAGTAAGACCTTCAGAATTATCCTGGATCAGAATTATCCCTGAGAGCAGCTGACAGTCCCGTGATATTTCTGTAACTGTGTACAATGTTAATATTCTCCTGGTTCTGCTTATTTCTCTCTCCTTCAGTTCAGGTAGGTCTTAATAGCTTTTTCGGAAGTCATCCTCTTCGTGGTTTCTTACAGCGCCATAGTATTCCATCACTATCCCGCAACATAGTTTTTTCAGTCATTCCTCTCCATTTCCACTTCTTTGCCAGCACAAAAAGAGCTGCTGGAAATGTTTTTGTATAAGTTCTTTTCCCTTTTTAATGATCTCTTTGGGGTACAGATCAAAGGGTTTGCACAGTTTTATAGCCCTTTGGGCACAGTTCCAAATTGTCCTCCAGAATGGTTGGATCAGTTCACAATTCCACTAACTGCCTTAGTGCCACATCCTCCCCAGCATTTATCACTTTACTGCCATATTGGCCAGTCTGATGGGTGTGAGGTGGTGCCTCAGAGTTGTTTTAATTTGCATTTCTCTAATCCAGGGTGATTTGGAACATTTTTTCATGGGATCATCGATCTTCTCTACCTGAAGATTGTTTGTTCATATCCTTTGATCGTTTGTCAATTGTGGAATGGCTTGTATTCTTATAAATTTGATTTAGTTCTTTATAAATTTGAGAAATGAGATCTTTGTCAGAGAAATTTGCTGTGAAAATTTTTCCCAATTTGTTATTTCCCTTCTCATCTTGGTTACATTGGTTTTGTTTGTTCAAAAGCTTTTTAATTTAATATAATCAAAATTCTTCATTTTATATCTCATAATGTTCCCTATCTCTTGTTTGGTTATAAATTCTTCCCTTCTTTATATGTCTGAGTGGCTAATTTGCTAATTGGGTCACTTTTATGTCTAAATCATATACCCGTCTTGTCCTTCTCTTGGTATCTGGTGTGAGATATTGGTCTACGCCTAGTTTCTGCCATACTGTTTTCCTAACAGTTTTTGTCAGATAGTGAGTTCATATCCCCTCAGCAGGGATTTGGGGGTTTGTCAAACACTAGATTGGTATGGCCATTTATTTATTTTTAAACCCTTACCTTCTGTCTTAGAATTGTAAGACTTGGAATAATATTTCTACCTAGATATATATTTTATAAAGTTTATTGGAAAAGGTAGACAGTTATTCCTATAAGTAACCTGATCACGTGGTCCCTAGCCTGCATGTCTCTTCCTCCATCCCTCTCACTTGCCTGCTCTGTTCCTGACTTCTTCCTTCTTTGTTCTCTTCTCACAAGCCCAAAGCCTTTACCTACAGCATGTAGGTAGAGGGATGCAAACCTGGCACAACTGTGTTATTTCAGGAATGTTTGATGGACAGGTCAAGCTACTCAGGAGGGGGAGGGGAAGAATGGTAAGGGTTAGGCAATGGGGGTTAAGTGACTTGCCCAGGGTCACACAGCCAGGAAGTGTCTGAGGCCAGATTTGAGCCTAGGACTTCCCATCTCTGGGCCTGGCTCTCAACCCACTAAGCCACCCAGCTGCCCCCAGTAAGGTCATTTAGAACTGTATATTGTGTACCTAATCTATTCCATTGATCTACTATGTTATATCTTAGCCAGTACCAGGATGTTCTGATGTTCTTTGTAGTACAGTTTGAGATCTGGCACTGCTAGGCCACCTTCTTTCACATTTTTTCCCATTATTTTCCTTGATGCGCTTGATCTTTTGTCCTTCTAGATGAATTTTGTTATTTTTCTAGTTCTAGAAAATAATTTAAGGTAGTTGCATCGATATGGCACTGAATAAGTAAAGGAATTAAGGTAAAATTGTCATTTTTATTATATTAGCTCAGCTACCCATGAGCAATTGATAATTTTCTCATTGTTTAGGTCTGACTTTATTTGGGTGAAAAGGGTTTTGTAGCTGTGTCCATATAATTCCTTGGCAAATTTGTCTTGGCAGGCAGTTTCCCAGGTATTTCATGTTATCTAAAGGTATTTTAAGTGGACTTTATTTTTCTATCTCTTGCTACTGGATTTTGTTAGAAATATATAGAAAAGCTGATGATTTCTGTGGGTTTATTTTGTATCCTGCAACTTTGCTAAAGTTATTAATTATTTCTACTCGCTTTTCAGTTGATTCTCTAGGATTCTCTACATAAAACCATCATATTATCTGCAAATAGTGACAGATTGCTTCCTCTTGAAGCTTACTTCTTTTGAGCTCTTTTGGTCCCTCACTCCCCCACTCTGGTTCTGACTTTCACTGGCCTGTGTACTGAGTTTCAATGGCTCCCATTGCCTTTGAGATTTGAATTCTCAACTTTTTTGTGGGTCATGATATCCTTGGGCAGTAGGCTGAAGCCTCTATATATGGATCCTTTTTCAAAGTAATGTTTTTAAATATATAAAATAAAATATAGGGGCTTACAAAGGAAATCAATTACATTGAAATATACTTATCTATATATCTAACCAAATACATTTATAGATCTGTAATTCAGATCCCTTGCTCTTCTATGAATATAAACGTTTTTGTTTGTCATTGAATACCTTTACCAGTCTGGCTCCCCCTGGCTTTCTAGATCCATTTCACATTATTTCTCCCTCCTGCTTTCCCCACTCTCCATTCCAATGTCTCCTTCCCCATTCCCCCTCCCCCCCCAACTTTGTATGTATTTTGAGATCCCTTTACAAACCCTAATTAGCACTGTGACTTGGGGGCAAACATAAAGGGGTCATTTCCCCCTCCTCCTCCAAGCTCTTGGACTCCCTGGACTCTTTGGGTTCCTGGGTCCCAAGTAAAGAACCCTTCAGGCAAACATAGTTCCTGAAAAGTCAATCCTTCTGCCCCACCCAGTGCTTCTAATGGGCCAAGTTCAGTCTTGTCATTTACCGACATGGAACTGATTACTTGTGGATTTTCTTGTGGATTACTTGTCAGTTCCTTCCCGATTACTTGTCAGTTCCATTTTCTTAGGGCTTTGCTGGAGACTTCAGCCTTGTTTGCCTCTTTCCCCTTACTAATTTCATTCATTTGTTCAGTTGTTATTAAGCTGTGGGCCAGGTGATACTGATCTGTGAGAGAGAGCAGGCCTCTCAGGCCTCTCAGCGACAAGTATTAGTGCTTATTGACTTCCTTGCCTATTGTCTTTTAGGAAGGAATTCACATCACTGCCCCTGGGATGGCTCTCTGTTGTTGGTACTGCAAGGTTATAACACCCATTTTACAGAGGAGAAAATTAAGGCCCAGCCATGTGAAGATACTTCCCTAGTGCCATAGCTATAAGGCAACAGAGCCAGAGTTTGGCAGCCTGGGCTCCAGATTCTGGATCCACCAAGCTGCCTCTTAAGTCCATCTCATGTGAAGTTTCAGGGAGTCTGCTAGGGAAGAGGCTGCTATGACAGCCATAGAGCTGTCATCTGGTTTAGGGCAGTGAAGTGGTTTAGTGGAGGGAATCAGGAAAACCTGACCTCAAATACTTGCCAGTTGGGTGACTGGGCATGTCATTTAACCCTGTTTGCCTCAGTTTATTCATCTGTAAAATGTGCTGGAGAAGGAAATGACAAATAGCTTCAGCTCTAACAAGAAAACTCCAAATGGGGCACAAAAAGTTGGGCATGACTGAACAACAATGAGTCAAGGGATTCTTTTTTGGAAAGTCCTGGGTCTCTGGCAGTTTGGTGAAGCCACCCTGGGGAACTCTGCCCAGAATGTTTTTAAATGCATGAAATAAATTATACAATGTTACAAAAAAACCCCAATTATCTGAAAATACAGTTATCAAAATTAAAAACAAAGTTTAGGGATCTCAGGTTAAGAACTTCTTGACTTGGTTTTACTCCTTTTCCAGTTCCTCTTCCCCCTCATTTTACAGAGGAGGATACTGAGGTCTAGTGAGCTTTAGTGACTTTTCCAAGGTTATACAGCTTAGTTAAGGGGCAGAACTGGGATTCAAATCTAGGTCTTCTGACTCCAGATCAGACTTTTGGCATCACCACTTAGAATTCCATTAATTAGTACATGAAGTCTGCTCCTCCTCAGGTTGCTGAGTTTGAGTAGCACAGGGAGGCTGAAAGAGAGATTTATCAGGAACTTGTTTCCTAATTAGCCCTGCCAGGCCAGAAAGAATGGCAGGCTGGGCCCCAGGCATTGAAAACCATTCACAGTGAAACCTGGTTGTCATTTTTTCTGATGGGGGCAAAGGCCTGTTTGCTTTCAGAGGCCATTGGTGATAAACATTCCCTGCTCTATTGGTGGTTTCCTTCTGAGGGCATTAATCCATTTTATTTTATTTTATTGATTAATTTTTTTTAAACTTTTTTCTCCAATTACATGTAAAAACAATTTTAAAAATTTAACAAATTTTTTGAGTTCCAAATTTTCTTCTTCCCTCCCCTTTTCCCTGACTGAGAAGGTAAGCAATCTGAAATAGTTTGTTTTTTTTATTTTGGGGGGAGACAAACTGATTGGATAACAAAAGGAATAATCTCTATTATTGTTGTCATTTGGTTGTTTTTTAGTTGTATAGGACTCTTTGTGAAGACCTTATTTGGGGTTTCCTTGGCAGAGATGCTGTAGTGGTTTGCTGTTTCCTTCTCTAGCTCATTTGACAGAGGAGGAAATGGAGACAAACAGGATTAAATGACTTGCTCAGGGTAGTAAGCATTTGAGATCAGATTTAAACTCAGGTCTTCCTGATTTCAGTCCACTAGGCAACCCAGCTACCCAGTTAATTGATTTTTTTAAAGTATTTTTTCTACTGGAGAAGTTTTGAGGCAGTTCAAGGCTTGAAGGTGAAATTTGTACTCCAGAAAGTATGATTGACACGAGTGAAAACAGAACTTTTAGTTTCGCCTCTGTGGGTAGATTTCCATAGGGAGAGGGGCTTGAATGCTGATGTAGAAACTGATATCGTATGATCATAGCTTGAGAGGTGGAAGGGAACTCAGAGACCATCCCTTCATGTTACAGATGGAGAGACTCAGGTCCTGAGAGCTTAAGTGACTTTCCTAGGCAGTATCAGAGGAGGGATCCCAAATGTTGTCTGTCCTCTGTTCTCTTAGGATCTTGAATGGGGTAAGTCAGCCCAAGAGAGATGAGGGCTGATCTTGGGTCAGAGAGACCCTATCCCAGATCTCAGACACGTCCTGGTTTTGTTTCCCTGGGGAAGTCATTTACTGTCTGCATGTCCAGTAAACTCAGCCTGTAAATTATCTTGAGATGAATTGCCAGTCCACTATGATGGAGTGTGAATGGCTTTCTTTCCTGGGAGATGTGTACAACTGGTCTTTGGTCGTTAGAGCCCACATTTACAAGGCATTTCCAGGTTCACAAAGAACTTTCTTAGATGAGAAGTAGCATCAGTGTTATTAGACCTCAGAATTACAAATGGCAGCTCAAAAACAGTGGGTGCTAATGTGATGAAAGGGGTTTCCTCAGCCAAAATTTCCTCCAGTGAAATCAGGACATTGTTTAAACAAATTAGAGGCAAGAGGTTGGAACTTTGGGAGAGGAAGTAATAACTCTCACTTCTGTAGCACGTGGAGGGTTTATACAAAGCATTTTGCTCTCAAAAGTGTCTGTGGGGTGACTTTAAGTGTCTTTGAACCCATTTTGCAGTGGAAGAAAATGAGGTGGCCAAAGCCAAGTCCTCAAGAGTGCATCTAAGACTTGTTAGAGGAGAGACGGGAATCTAGGGATTTTCTTTCCTCATCCCGTGCATTTTCTGCTGTGGAATAAGGAAATATCATACTGTGGCATTGGGAGTCACAGGACTTGGGTTCAGATCCCAGCACTGCCATCCTACTTCTGTAACCCCTGGCAGTCCCTTTATCTCCCAGTCTCAAGTTCTGTAAAATGAAGAGTTTGATCTCTGGATCATAAGAAACCTGAGTTCAGATGTTGGACACTAACCATGTGGTTGTGGGCAACCCACAACCTCTCTGAGTCTCAGTTTTGTTTTCTGTGAAATGGGAATAATGCCTTTCCTATCGACTCAAGAGGTATGGACTGTAGATACGGAGTGGGTCCCAGAATCAGGAAAATCTGGCTTCAGATCTTCCTTCTGACGGACATGCTAGCTGGGTACCTAGAGCAAAGGTTCACTTTCTGGGCCCCAGGCCTTCTCTAAGAATGTGAGGTGCAGAAGTGGTTCCTCCCAGGGAACTTGCTCTTCAAAATGGAATCACAGATCAAGGCTGTTTTGAGGTTCAAACAAGATAATGCTCATGAGTGTTGTGCTGTCCTGAAAAGGGTTAACATGACTACAGAGCATATTCATTAAGAAAAAGTCTTACTGTATTTTTATGTTGATATATCATGCTTTGTCATTCAGTTGTTTCAGTCCTGTCTGACTCTTCATTTGGGGTTTTCTGGGTAAAGATCCTGGAGTGGTTTGCCATTTCTTTCTCTAGCTCATTTTACAGATGAGGAAACTGAGGTAAGCAGGGTTAAGCAACTTGCCCAGGATCACATAGATAGTAAGTGTTCGAGGCTGAATTTGAACACAGGTCCTTCTGACTCCAGGCCCAGCTCTTTATCTATTGTGGCATCTAGCTGCCCCCCCCCCCCATCTTTTTTTTCTTTAAACTACTGGGAGTGCCAGAGAGGGGTCAGGGAAGAGGTTCTGAATTTGAACTGGTATTTGGCCCCTGTACCTTGAAGAACTGGGAGAATTCTGACAAGTGGAGAGGTAGAGAGCTTGGAGTCAAGACTATCAGAGCTCACATCTTATCTCATCTGGGCCCTGGATTATGAAAGCCCAACCCATCAATTCCTGTATAATAGAGAGAATCACTTGTTTGTAATCTGGGTCGAGATTCTATCCAATCTGTTGCTTTTTACATTTTGTTTGGCCTTAGGAATCCCAAAGAATGTCTTCCTTTAAACAGAGTTTGGCTAATAAATGAAGGGGACCAGAGTTCTTTTCCTGGGTGTGTGAGCCCCAAGACTGGGCATGGGGAAAGGTTCAGAGTTTGATGGACCACCTCCTAATTAGCTATTTACCAATCAGAGATGTCTTGGGATATTCAAGGAAGGAGCTGAATAATGAACTCCCCAAAGTCTATATAGGGACCTGAGCCAGGTCCATTGGTGTCTTTGGTCTCCAAGAGGGCCATTGATCTGCCACTTTATTGGTTATGTTGCTGGCCTAATCAATAAACTGAGATTCTTAACCAAAAACCAGTCTCGAGATAATTTTCATCATAAGAAGACTCATTATCTGTATGATACCTTGCCCCAGTCCCTTAACTTTTCTCTTCTTCAGTTTATTTATCTGTAAATGAAGGAGTTATTCTGGCTGGCCTCTAAGTGCCTAACCAGTTCTAAATCAATGATCCTTGGGTTATGGCTGGGAAAGAGCAGCTTATGAGGGGCAGCTGGGTAGCTCAATGGACAGAGAGCTAGGCCTGGAGATGGGAGGTCTTGGATTCAAAGCTGACCTCAGATACTTCCTAGCTGTGTGACCCTGGACAAGTCACTTAACTCTTATTTCCCTAGTCCTTGCCACTCTTCTGCATTGGAACTAATAATCATAAGACAGAAGGTAAGGGTTTTTAAAAAAAAAAGCATGTGTGGGTGACCAACAATTCAGCAACCGTGGTGTTGGGCCCTGGGGATACAGAGATAGGGAGAATTTCCTCCTAGTGAAGAGAAACTTGTTTAAAAAAAAAAACTGCTGTGAGAGGGAGTAGAATTAATGTAGATTGGGGCCGTAGGACGGAGAACTTAGAACATCAGAATTATGAAGGACCTTAAAGCATAGAATGTAGAATGTCCGATGGAAAGGGACTTAGGACAGAGAACATCAGAGCTGGGAAGGACCTCAGAACCCAGAACCCAGATGTCAGAGGGAAAGGGTTGTAGGACAGAGAACTTAGACCATCAGAGCTATGAAGGACCTCAGAACCCAGAACCCAGAATGTCAGAGCTGGAGGGACCTTAGAACATAGAGAAAGATGTTATTCAGAGAAATTGGAAGAGAGTTCATTGTCCCTGGAGCAGGAGGAAGGAGAGGTGAGCTCTCTGGAGGAAGTGTTCACTGCGTTGGTCCTTGAAGACTTCAGGAAATTTAGGGGTACTGATAACCATTCTGGAAAGCAATTTGGAGCCATGCCTAAAGGGCCACAAACCTGTGCGTGCCCTTTGACACAGGATTACCACTCGGTGTGTATTCCAAAGAGATCAAAGAGGGAAAAAGGATCTATTTGTGCAAAAATATTTATAGCAGCAGTCCCAAATTTTTGTGGTGGCAAAGGCTTGGAAACTGAGGGGTGCCCATCAACTGGGGATTGGCTGAACAAGTTGTAGTGTATGCTTGTAAGAAAATATTTTTGTGCCATAAGAAATGACAAATAAAATGATCAAAAAAACCTAGGAGAGACTTCTATGAAGGGACACCCAGTGAAGGGAGCAGAAGCAGGAGAAGCATCAGCAGTGACGTAGGATGCTCCGCTGTGAAGGACTTTGTAAGCGCTGTGTGTCTTCTTTCACAACGGGATGAACATGAAGTCTGTTTTGTAGGGTACCACATGTGCAGCCCACATCATGTTACCTGCCATCTTGGAGAGAGGAGAAGAGTGGGAGAGCACATGGATTGCAGAATGTTGGACAAGGATTATTAAAAATTGTAACCTGGGGGAAACAAGTAGAGATGGGGTTGTCGTGGACGAGAGGACGGGCCAGTTAGGGTACGATGGATGCCCTGGGTGTGAGTAGGCCGGAGGTTTGAGGGGACTGCTAGCTCAGTGGGAGTCCTCATCATGGCATGGAGCCAGGGACACTTGGGTGCTCTTAGTGGACACCGAGAGAAGCCTGGCCTGGGCTGGAGGCCCCACAGAACACAAGACTGGAGCTAGAAGGGCCCCGAAGGCCGTCTAGTCTAGTCCCCTCGCTCTCTAGACAAGGAGACTGAGTGTGTAGGGACTTAGCAGCGGCGGAGCCCGGGAACTAGAGTTGAGGGGCCAGCCTCGTGCACCCCACCATCGGTCTTTCTCCTACACTTATAGAGCTGTTCGAGTTGGGCAGAAAAGTCTCGGAGATCATCTGCCCAACGCCTTCGTTCTGCTGGTTGGGAGTTTCAGAGACTTTCCCAAGAGTCAAGACCGGGACTGGTCCTTCCACTCCAGGTCCAGCTTCCTTTCCAGGGTCTGACGGAGACCGGCTCGGCCACAGAGGTGACTCTAGGCTGTTGGGGAGCCTCGAAAGGCCTCCCCTCTCCCCACCCAGGCGAAGTTCAGTGAACAGATTTCTGTTCTTTGCATTTAAAGGGCCACACATTTTGGAGCAGCCGAGAACGGGAAGCAGAGCTGATGCTGTAAAGATTAAAATGTCGTTTCTCTGCTAGAAATATTATATCTTTATGAGGTTTATTAAAGATTAAGAAATAAAGAAAATACAAAATAAGAAAGCACGTGCAACCCACATTTTGTCCGCTAGGCAGAGAGCCACGAGAGAGAGAGCCTGAAGTAGGCGGAGTTAGTCCAAATAATAATTTGTTCTCAGCCCAGGTGGGGATTCAGGTGAGGTTACAAAGCATTCTGGGAAGTGGCCCAGGACTTCTGGGGATTGAAGTCCGGGGCTCAGATCGCCATTTTTACAATGCCCACCTGTTGGGGAATGGCTAAACCGATGGTGGGACAGAAACGCGATGGAGTCGTTTGGGCCACAAGAAATGCCGAGTAGAAAGACTTAAAAGCCTGGGAAGTCCTTAATGAACCGATGTGGAATGAGGTAGGCGGAATCGAGGGATGGCCACACCCCGGGGTCCATGGGAAGAACGGTGAAAAGAAGGGAATGTCCAACGCGGGGCGGAATCGAGGGATGGCCTCACCCCGGTGTCCATGGGAAGAATGGTGAAAAGAAGGGAATGTCCAACGCGCCGGCTGACGGCCGCTCGGCCCATGAGGAGCACGTGTGAAGCACCTGCTGTGTGCCAAGCACACTCTGGGGATACCCGGAAGGTCGGAGACTCCGCCCGCCCTCCAGGAGTGCCCCTCTCTTGGAGAGAAATATCCGCGTGTGTCCAAGATCCACTTCGACGAGATGGAGATTGTCTGAGAGAGAAGGGTGGGAACCGAAGAACGAGAATTAGGGGGGGCGCTAGGTAGTGCGGTGGTCAGAGGGCCAGTCCTGGATTTGGGAGGTCCGTGACCCTGGGCAGGGCCCGCCTCAGGCTGCTTCATCACCCCTCCCTGCTCTTCTGTCTTAGAATTAATGTCAAGACACAAGGTAAGGGCTTAAAAAAAGAAGGACTAGTTTAGGTCCCAGGGAGCCTTGGGGGGATTCCTCTCCCTCGTAGGGAAGGACGAGGCAGCGTGGGGGCTGGGGGGCTCCAGGGAGCCGAATTTGCTGTAAAGGGACTGATGGACTGGGTGTGCTTGTGGAGGAGAGTAGGCATTTCGAGACGCTCCCCCCTTTTGCAGGGGGTCCACTGATGGGGCAGACCCTAAATGGATTAGACCCCAAGGCAAAGAGACCCGCAGAAGGGAGCCCTTGGATGGGCTGAGATCTCCTTAGTGGAGGTGTTTTGGTGCCTCTCCCCAGGCGTGGGTGGAGCCCTGGGAACCCGATAAGGAGTGATCCAGAGGCCTTTGTGCCAGCCTGTTCCAAAACCAGGTGAAAAGTTTCTCTGGGGCTCGGCGGAAGGCCTGGTCCTCTGCAGCCTCCGGGAAGGGCACAAGATCCACCAGCCAATAACCACCAGCTAATTAGCTGGAGTGAATAAACTGCGATTACGTGTCCTAGCCAGCCTTGGTCCCAAGTGCCTTAAAAGTCAAGAAAGTGCCCTGGCAAGAAAATCCAGGCGGCCTTTCCGTAGAGGCAGGCAGAGAGGCTACCGAGGAGGGGCGTGACATCAAGAGACTTGGGGGAGAGGACTTGAGTTCGAGTTCACCCTCCGACATGATTCTCTGTGACTCGCCTTGGGTACATCCTTCATCTGTCTCCGTGCCTTTCTAATGAGTTTTGATGTGCTGTCATTCTGTTGCGTCGGACTCTTCTTGGCCCGGGTACTGGAGGGCTTGTCATCGTTTTCTCCAGCTCATTTTACAGATGAGGAAACAGAGGCAAACAGGGTGAAAGGTCACGTCGCTCGGGATGATTCCTGAGGCAGGGAGGGGTTTGACAGGAGTTGGGAGAGTGGGTGACCGAGTCTTTGGAAGTGTGAAACCCCTGGAAAGAATGGAAAGGAGGACTTCCTCAGAGATAAGCCTTTGGGACCGGAGAGGCTGGGGATTTCAAGCCACATCTTTTCTTCCACTTTTGTTAAAAAAAAAGAAGGTTTTTAAGGTCTTTTGTGTTGACTTCATATCCACTGGGTGACTTCCATCCCCACCCTCCACTTCCCCAGGACAAGCCTAATCTCTCTTCCAGCGGACATCCTCTCACCTGCCCCCTTGGGGCTTCCCCAGATGAAGGGTCCCCAGTTCCTTCCCCTGGTCCTCTCCTAGGCTGCCTCCAGGAGCTTTGCCTGAAGAAGCCAGACCAGGTGACCCTGGATAAGTCCCTGCATAGAGGTCTTCTCCCTTGTAAGGAAGTCCCAGAGGGAGGGAGCCTCCACTTGCAGCCAGGCTGGGGTGGAGACCTGGGTGTACCCGGAAGGACTCCTGGAGGCTCAGAGCTGCTAATCTCTGGCAGGAGTCACCCAGCCAGTTTGTTCCCAGGCGGCTTGGGAAACCCTGGTACCCTTGGGATGACCACCAACAGAGGCCTGCTCTCAGTCATTCACCCTCAGGGAGCCTCCGCCTCCGCCTCTGGAGGGAAATGGCCAACCACTGAGAAGACCCCGAATGCGGCCGTGAAGGACAGGGCGGGAGCGGAACGACTGACCCCCCTTCGGTAGCAGCTGTGATGTGCGTCACTTCCGGAGACGCTGTGAACACGCGCTGCCTCTCCTGGCCGCCAGCATGGGATCCGCGCAGGAGGCTTGGAGCCAGAACAGCGCGCTGGGCAGGCCTTTGGGCTCCTGGGAGCCCAGGGCACGGCTCTGCCCGCAGCGGCCAGCCTTCTCTCCTCTGGCCGTAGTTCACTTCACTAAGCGAGGCCGGGATTAGTGGAACCACATCTGTTTATGAGCCTGCTGATTAACACCCGGGAGCCAGCGGCCAGGGCAGCCTTCTAGGTCCCCTGCGGGGAGAGGAGAGAAGGCGGAGTGAGCGCCGGCAAAGCTCATGAAGGCTGTCTTGTGGCCTGGAGGACCGGGGCGGACCGACCGGGGCAGACCGACCAGGGCGGACCGACCGGGGCAGACCGACCGGGGCAGACCGACCGGGGCAGACCGACCGGGGCAGACCGACCGGGGCAGACCGACCGGGGCAGACCGACCGGGGCAGACCGACCGGGGCAGACCGACCGGGGCAGACCGACCGGGGCAGACCGACCGGGGCAGACCGACCGGGGCAGACCGACCGGGGCAGACCGACCGGGGCAGACTGACCGGGGCAGACCGACCGGGGCAGACTGACCGGGGCAGACTGACCGGGGCAGACCGACCGGGGCAGACCGACCGGGGCAGACCGACCGGGGCAGACTGACCAGGGCAGAGGGCAGACCGACCGGGGCAGACCGACCGGGGCGGACCGACCGGGGCAGACCGACCAGGGCGGACCGACCAGGGCAGACCGACCGGGGCAGACTGACCGGGGCAGACCGACCAGGGCAGACCGACCGGGGCAGACTGACCGGGGCAGACTGACCAGGGCAGAGGGCAGACCGACCGGGGCAGACCGACCAGGGCAGACCGACCGGGGCAGACTGACCGGGGCAGACTGACCAGGGCAGAGGGCAGACCGACCGGGGCAGACCGACCGGGGCAGACCGACCAGGGCAGACCGACCAGGGCAGACCGACCGGGGCAGACTGACCAGGGCAGAGGGCAGACCGACCGGGGCAGACCGACCGGGGCGGACCGACCGGGGCAGACCGACCAGGGCGGACCGACCGGGGCGGACCGACCAGGGCGGACCGACCAGGGCGGACCGACCAGGGCAGACCGACCAGGGCGGCCCAGTCTTACGCGCGTCCTGGGGCGACGGGCCTTATCCTTCACCCACCTGGTGTGTCCGCCCGGGAGGGCCGTCCCTGCTTCCGCTGACCCTGAGGCGGCCCTTCCTTAAGCCTGCTTCCTCTAAGGAGAGTGCACTGCAGGGAGCGCCACCTCTGCCAGGGGACCCGGCTTTGCCCCCTTTCGCCCCCCTCTGGTGAGGGCGCTGGCAGAGCTCTCTCCTGGGGCCCGTCCAGCCTGGAACTCCACTCAAACACCTCCCAGACCATGAAGGCCCGGATGACGGCCAGCTCTCCGGAGGGCGTGTGGCTCCTGCCCAGAGATCCGAGGATCCAGGAAAGAAAAGGCGAACGGAAAAGTGCTTTCTGTGTCCGAGGAGCTGCAGGAGGAACGGAGGCTCGGAAGGGGTTTGATCCAAGGTGAGCCCCGTCTTCATGAACCCCACAGGGAGGGGCTAACGCAGACACGATGGCTGTGAAGCTCTCAGGGTCTCGCGTGTCACAGGAGAGGTGGGGACCGAGTTCTCCAAGAACATGACTTGGGGTCCTCGGTGTAGAGCTGGGAGAGACCTGAAAGGGCATTTTATAGAGGAAGGAACTGATGGCCAGAGAGGAGGAGGAGGAGAGGGCACCAGGGAGGGCTTCCTGGAAGAAGGAGCCCCTGCATCTCTGGCAGTTTCCTCTTACCCCAGCATCAAACACAGACTCCTCCATTTCCCTTTTAAGACGCTTCGCCCCAGGCCCTTCCTCGACCTTATGCTCCCCCACGTACTCTGTGATCCAGTGAGGCCAGCCTCTCCCCGCTCTTGGACGTGGTTCTGGGCCTCCCTCCACCGGGCTGGCGTTTTCCCTGGGCTCTCCCTGAGGCCTGGAAGCGCTCTTCCTCTCCTGCCCTTCTCGAGTCCCACTGTCGGCCTCTCTCCTCCACTGACTGCCCAGAGCTGGATGTCTGCCCCTCTGGAGCGTGAGCTCCTGTGTTCTCTGCCCTCCGGGGACCCAGGCCTGGCGGCTAGGGGGTGCTTATTAGCGCATCTGTTTTGATGGACTGTGTCTCACTGGTAGAAATACAGGAGAGTTAGCCGGGCTCGGGTCTGGCCTCAACTCCCTCTCCTGAAGCTTGGGGCAGGCTCACAAACTCTCCCGGCCTCAGTTTTTCCCTCTGTGAAGTGGGGAGGGAGCGGCCTGGCTGGCTCTGAAGCTGCCGTGTTGGGAGCGCCTTTCGGATGTGGGCAAAGGGCTTCTTCAGGGCATAGAGATGGGGCGAGATCAGGTCAGAAGAAGTCTGGTTTGGCAGGAATGTCGAGTGGGGGCAGAACAGTCAGTCATCGGAGAGAAGGCTGGAGCTCGCCTTGGCACGCTGTCTTCTTGTCGAGTCCGTCTTTCAGTCGTGTCTGGCTCTTCGGGATCCCACTGGGGGTTTTGGCAAGGAGGGAGCCCTTGGCCACTTCTTTCTCCAGCTCATTTTATAGATGAGGACACTGAAGCCGGCGGGGGAGGGACTAGTCCAGGGTCACCCAGCTCGTGTCTGAAGTCAAGTGTGCGCTGGAGAAGCCTGGCGCTCTAGCTGCCATCCGGCTGCCCCCAACTTGGCACACGGGGAGCACCTGGCGAAGGCTTGAGTAAATGAATGGCAGGGTGAGTGGGAGAGCTAGCCCACAGCCCGAAAGCTCCCGTGCCCAGACACCTGCTCCTCGGATTTCAGAACCGAATCTGCCCCTGGCACCTCCCTCCTGGCCCAGGCAGGGCCTGGGCTGTGCCCCCCAGTCAGCGGTTGTATGTGGGGGCTGTCCATGGTTCAGGGTCTGCCCTCTGAAAAGGGGCGAGAGAAGGGGCTAAGACGGCCATCGTGGCTGGCTTCGAGGAGGAGGAGGACGTCTCCATCACGGGGTGGCTCCGGCCTCCTGCAGTGAGCCCGGGACGCCCAGAGGGGTCGGGAGCCCTGAGCTCCAGGGATGCCTCCCTGAGTCAAGCCTGAGGCCTCCTGGAAACTGCTCAGCTTTCTTTGTCCTCTAGGAGGGGTGAACCGTCCGGTGCCGCCGGCCTTGGCGTCACGGGACTCCGGCGGTCTAACCCTGCCTCCTCGGAGCCCTTCTGCACCCCAGTTCCCTCCAGCAGGCGGAGATGCGATTGCGGTAGCCACAGGGCAAGGTTGCCTTGTTGGCCTCTCGGCGTAGGCGCCAGCGTGGACGCCAGCCCCCTTCCCTCCTGCCCAGGAGGTGTTGCTGCCCCGGGGGAGGGACCCTGAGGGGCCCTGGCTGGCAGCCTTGCTCCCCAGCCCCGCCTGTGCAGCAATATCTTCTATCTCCCCCCTCTTTGAAGGCAGGGACTGCCTCGCCTGCTTATCTTTGGCTTTTCTGTCTTCCATTGAGTATGGGAGCCAAAGGAGCACCTCACCCCACCCTGTAACCCCTGGGCAGCCCTCTAACATGGCCACATTCTGAGCTGGGGCGATCCGCCTCGGGGAAGGCATTTCTGCATCCTGGAGTGCTCCACAGCCCTGAAAACACGGGGTGAGCCCGTGCCTCCTTCTCTTCTCACAGATCTCGGCGGGAGAACAATGACTCGGCGAGCCTGGTGCTCTCTGGGGCTGGATTGGACACGTTGTTCTGAGGGCCCTCCGTCCGTCTCCCCCCCCCCCCCAGTCTGTGCCCCTCCTGGGGGACGGTAACCAGGAGCACAGCCCCCATCCCCAGCTGGGGAGGACTGAGAAGGCCTCCATGACTCCGCTCTTTCCCTTATTTCTTTGCCCAAGGGGGAGCTGCTTTTCAGCAGAGTGAAAATCACCAATGCCATGTGGTCAGTGAAGCCTGCGGCTGCCCCGTCGGATGGAATCGGCCCCTTCTCGTCCTCTCTTCCCTCTTTCACCCCCTGATTCAGGCTGGGGTCAGGGGAGAATCCCGGCACCGGTCTCCTCCTTGGCCTCCTTGGCCTCCCCATTCATCTCCACCGCAGCTGATTTCTGGGAGCCCCTTTCCTCCTCCCCGCCTCTGCCATTTCTAGCCCATCAGGAGTTATGTGCTGGGGAGGGAGGGATTTCCCCAGAGATCAGTCGGGCCTGGGGAGCGTTTTCTCCCTGGTCTTATGGGCTGCAAGGCACCAGGGAGGGGCAGTGATCCCTGCCTCACCCTTAGCACCCGAGGCCTGGTCTGGCTCAGCCTGTTCTCGGGCCCAGACCTCCAGAGACCACTCCAGCCCCGATCCCTTCTGTGAGGCCATGGGCAAGCCAGCTGGCCTGTGCCTCTGTTTCCATCTCTAAGGGGGTTGGCAGCATGGATATGTCAGAGCCGGGGAAGGAGATGCCTTCGAGATCATTTAGTCCCAGCCCCTTATTTTACAGGGGAGGAAACTGAGGCCCGGGGACAGGCACAAGGAAGCGCCCCTTTCCTGCCAGCCCCGGTGAGTGGCCTTCTCTCACAAACCCCACAGCTGTGAGACAGCCCCTTGCGAAGGCCCGGATCGAGCCGAACCCGTCCTCAGGCCGGTAGGACGTCAATGTTGTGACCGAGAGCTTTTTCCAACGAGGGATCAGGCCGCCAGGATGACGCAGCTGCCGAGTGTCTGCGGCCAATTTGGAGCTGGGGGGACGCGCCTGCCTGTTTTGTAGTTGTGTCCTGCGTGGCTACGGCCTCCCTCTGGTGCCACAACTCGGGAGGAGGAGCAGAACTTGGCTGTCGCGCTGCGCAGCCCAGTGCGTCCTCCTCCATTCTAGCAGGTGCCTCTGGATTCTGACGAACGATAGGGTGGGCCCTGGCCCAGGGAACCCCGACAAGCGCCTTCTGGGCGCCTGGCATGGCTCCAGTCCCCCCTTTGAGGGGATACAGGAAGACAGGCACAGCCATTTCCAGGGCTTTGCGAGAGCAGACCACGAGCCGGGGCTGGCAGGAAAGACCTCCGCTGGGCTGTTGTTGCTCCCCCGAGAGCTGGACGAGGTGCCAAGGGAGTGGGGAGGATGGAACGGCTGGAATGAGGAGGGGGAGGGGGAGCCATGCGGAGGCGCGCTGGGAAGGGCTTTAAATGCCAACAGAGGAGTTTCTGTTGGGTTGCAGAGGCGACTGGGAGCTCCAGGAGCTTGTACTGTAGGGGAATGACAGGATTCCCTTTCTCTTTAGCTGTGGCAGCTCTGTGGGCAGTGGGCCAGATGAAGGAGAGGCTAGTTGGGACACTGAGACAATAGTCCAAGGAAGAGAGCGTGTGGGTGAGGGTTACTTTGGGTGGACAGAAGGGCATGAACGGACAGGACTCGGGAACTGACGGGATACGTGGGATGAAGGAGTGGGAGCGGATGAGGATAACTCTGAGCTTTCAAATGTGGATGACTGGAAAGATGGTGATCTTTCCTGGACCGAAATGGGAAAATTTAGGGGGAGAGTAGGACAGCTTGGAGGGAAGAAAATGAACATGTTGGGTTTGAGGTGCTTATGGGAGGCCAGGCAGAGACTTCTAATGGGCAGCTGGAGAGGAGGGGATTGGAACTCAGGAGAAAGATGGGGGCTGCTCCATAGAAGTGATCATTGAACCCACAGGAGGGATGGCATCACCCAGAAAGAGTGTGTAGAGAAGGGGCCCAGGGCAGAGCTCGGGGGCACACCCATGCCTCTGGGTAGAATGTGGATGAGCCCACAAAGGACCCAGAGGAGTAGCTAGACCGGAGAGAGAATCAATCCAGAATCCCACCAGAGCAAGTGGAAGACCAGCCACATTCCTGCCCAGGTTCCCCTCCCCAGGCCTGCTCTTAGGGTCCTAGATTAGAGATGAATCCCCCTGAGGTACATCTTTGACTTGTTAAGGTCACCACCCAGTGGCAAAGCCTGCTTGCAAACCCAAGCCCTCTGGGGGGACATTCAGTGCCCTGCCCCATGCTGCTCTTCTGCCCTTTAGGCTGGGTTCTGCTCTCTGAACGAAGCTCCCTGAAAAGGGCTGACTCACATCACAGATGCTTAATGAATGACTGGAATTTGAATTGAAATTGTTGATGTGGTTCTGACTGGGGCCCTCTAGTCTGGGCTCTTCTCTCAGGGCTTGGGCTCGCTCAGCGATACTTACCTTTTTGGGTGCCACGGACCCCTCTAGCAGACTGGTGAAGCCTGTGGACCTCTCAGAATAATAAAAAAAGCCAAACAACCTTTGCCTTCAGTCTTAGAATCTATACTGAGTATCAATTCTAAGGCAAAAGAGTAGTAAGAATTAGGCAATTGAAGTTAAGTGACCTGTCCAGGGTCACATAGCTAGGAAGTATCTTGAGACCAGATTGGAACCCAGGACTTTCCATCTTCAGGCCTGGCTTACTATCTACTGAACCACCTTGATACTCCTCCTCAGAATAATGTTGCTGCCTACATTCATCATGAAAGGAAGGTCTAAAGTTGGTGAAAATAAAAATATTTTTTTCCCCATCAGATTTCACTGTCCCCCTAAAATCTATTCACGCATCCCAGGTTAAGAACTCTGGGTATAGGAGTTTTAAGAGCTTTAAACATGGCATAAACTATACCATGGCATGTGCTATAAACTATATCTCTAAGACAGAAGAATAGTTTGCTTTGCCTGTGTATTTTTTAAAAATTGGATTTTATTTGATTTTGAGTTCTGAATTCTTACCCTCCCCCCACCTTTTGAGAAGGCAAGAAAAACAAAATTCATTACAAATCTGTGTAGTCATATAAAACAAATTCCTGAATTAGCCAGGTTCAGAAAAGAAGAAAAAGAAAGCAAATAGCTTAAGTCCACCCGAGTCCTTCAGTTCTTTGTTTGGAAGTGGTGTTTTCTCTTGTGCCTCTGGAATTGTGGTTGGTCAGTGTGTTGATCAGAGGCCTTAAGTTTTTCAGATTTGCTTATTTTTATAATATTGCTATGACTATGTGAAGGGTCCTCCTGGTTCTTCTCACTTGGCATCAGTTTATACAAGGCTCTCTACATTTTTCTGCAACCATCCCCTTCATTGTTTCTTGTAGCACATTTAGCATTTTATCACATTCATAAACCTTAACTTGTTCAGCCATTCTTCAGGTGATGGGCATGTTGTCACTTTCCAATTCTTTGATCCCACAAATAGAGTATAAATATTTTTGTACATATAGATCTTTTTTTCTTCTTTCCTTGGTCTTTTTGGGGTACAGACCGACTCATCAGCATCATTGGGTCAAAGGGGATACACAGTTTCAGAGTTCTTTGAGGCATAGTTCCAAATGGCATTCCAGAATGGTTGGACTAGTTTACAACTCCATCAATAGTGCATTAGTATAGCTTTTTCCCCAAATACCCTGCAACATTTGTCATTTTCCTTTTTTGCTATCTTAACCAGTCTTCTGGTTTTGAGGTGGTAAACCTCAGTGTTGTTTAAATGTGCATGTCTCAAATTACTAATGATTGAGAGCTTTTTAAAAATGTAGCTATCAGGTGGGGGGGGGGGAGGAAAAGAAAATGATTTTTGTTTCCAATGAATAATGTTTGGAAATGACCAAATAAAATAATGTTTAAAAAAAAAAGGGTCTGGTTTTCAAAAAATGTTAAGAATTCTTGCCTTATTAGAATGAATGAATACATACATGAGTAAATAAAATAATGAATGAATAACATAACAAAAAAATGTAAATATTGATAACTTTGACTTCTTCCTCTGAAAACTGCCTATTCATATCCTTTGACCATTTATCAACTTAGAGTTCTTATTCTTATGAAATTGATGTAGTTATATATATATATATATATATATATATATATATATATATAAATATATCTTAGAAGTAAAATCTTTATCAGAGAAACTTGCTATAAAGATTTTTTCCTGGTTTCCTGATTGATTTTCTCCTAACTTTAGCTGCATTGGTTTTGTTTGTGCAAAAACTTTTTAAATTTTATGTAATCAAATCTATTCATTTTTCCTCTCTGGGCCTCTCTGCTTCTTTTTGGGTCATAAATTCTTCCCTTATCCAGAGAAGATATGACAAGTAATTCCTTCTATGTTCCACTGATTTACTTATGATGTCACTCTTTATGGTCTAAATCATGTATCCATTTTGAGCTTTATGGTGTGATATGTTGGTCTATGCCTAGTTTCTGCTGTAAGGGCCAGAATGTAAGGGGTTGGACTAGATTATTTAAGAATAAGGTTGCCAGGAATTTAATCAATTCCAAAATTATTTTTGTGTAACAATTTATTTATAAAATACAGAAAGTGAAAGAAAATCAGAGCAAAGATAGTGTAAGATATCTAACCTAGACACTAAGTATTTTGCTCTGACCCCTGACTCAATCCAGGCAGGACTAATTAGTCCTTAGCCGGAGGGGCCTCAGCCTTGAGCTGAGGACCTGGGGATACAGGGAGCCTCTCTCAAGAGGGTAGGCCTCTCTTGAGGCTAGTCCCCTCAGAAAATCCAGGAAAGGGGCTAGCCTTTTTCAATCATCTCGTGTGGTAGTTCTAAGGAAAATAGGAGCAGTGCAAGGTCCTCAGTCAGAGCTCCTCCAAGGTTAAGTTGAAGGCAAAAGACAGGAAGAACTTCACAGGAAGTTCTTGGCATTTTTAAAGATCATTCCTTTTCATCACTTCCTATGACTTCCTGTCGGGAGCCATCAAAGACAATGCTGTTTGGCACAGTCCACGTGGAAACCAGGGACTGCAAAGCAGCCCCCAGGAAGGATAGAAACACCCACTGAAACCCCCCTAAGAAACTTTCATTATTAAATCCCCTTATTTATTGGAATTGCTATGATGATTATTCTTACTTAGTCCCAGGAAAAATAGATGAGAGCAACATGCTTGCAGGGTTAATAAAGATGTCCCACTCTGTCCCCCCAGGATGTTACCAGGAGATCCCACTTACAAAATTAAACCTAAGGATTCTTATATACCCACTTAGATAGGACCCTCTTTTCTAGGCATAAAAACTTCTGGCAATTCTGTGCTCTGAATTCCCCAACCTATATCTGGGTCATGTTGATTCTACCCACTGATCCTGCCCTTAGAAACAGTGTTTCATTGACTATCTCCCTAGGCTTCCTGTCTGTTAGAGTTTATGGAAACATGTATGGTGAGAGTGAAACTGTGTGCCAAGTAGATGTGTGATCATGAGGGTGTAAAATAAAGCCAGGCCTCAGCCATAGTGGAGCAGTTTATCCTGTGAAACTTGTGTTGTGGATTGAATGCGAAGCTGTGTCCTATCCATCATTTCGCCCACACTGTCCCACCTCCAAGACCCCATCCCCTGTGGGAGGCTGGCCCACCCCACAGCAACTTCCTTCCATTTTATGTGTACCAATTACAGCTAAAGTTTTGCTTAGGACTGCCTAGGGGGCAGTCAGTCGATTCTGATTGGTCACCTACTATTGCACACATGGGTCACAGACCTCCCCTACTCAAGTGTAAGTAGGTTGTATAGCTTCTGGTGATTAAATCTAAAAATGGGCAGGGGAGAGTTAATCCCATCTTCACACTGCCAGGCTTCTTTCTAAATTTCTGAACAGTTTTTCTCAGATATTGAATCTTGCCCCAGTATCTGAGATCTTTGGGCTTATCAAACAATAGACTACTGTGCTCGTTTGCCCATTTTGAATATTGTATATTTAATCTGTCCCGTTGATCCATCACTCCCATTTCTTATTCAGTACCAAATCATTTTGATGATCACAAATTTGTATTCTAGTTTGAGATCTGGTACTGCAAGGGCCTTTTCCTTTCCATTCCCCCCACACCTATTTCCTTGATTTGCTATATCTCCAGATGGAGTTTAAATTATTTTCTTAGCTCTTTATTTTCTTACCAAATAAATAAATTCCTTTAGGCACAACTCTCATTTTTATTATATTGACTCAGCCATGAATAATGAATTGTTCTCTAATTATTTAGATGTGCATTTATTTATCTATTTATTAAAGGCAATTAGGTTTAAGTGATTTGCCCAGAGTCACATAGCTAAGAACCCAGGACCTTCCATTTCCATGTTTGACTTTCTCTCCACTGAGCCACCAGCTGCCTCTGATCTGCCTTTATTTAGATGGAGTGTTTTAGAATCATTTTCATGTGTGCATTTTGGCAGGTAAACTCAAGTATTGCTTATACTGTCTGTAATTATTTTAAATGTAATTCTTCTTTTTGTCTCTTCCTGCTGGTTTTTATTGGCAATTTGCAAAAATGCTGATGACTAGTTTGGGCTAATTTTGTCATCTTGTCACTTTACTGAAGTTCTTAATTGTTTTACCGACTGATTTTCCCAGAATGCTTTCTCTTTACTGGGAGATTCATCTTGGGAAGGGGGAAGACTTTATGTTAGGGAATCACTGAGTCAGAAGTTGGTTTTTGTCCTAGCACTGGGGTTCTGTCTCTAGCAGTGGGTACAAGGGAAACAAAGATTTAGTCCTTGCTTTCCACTTGCTTACAGGTTGCTGGTTTTTTTTAAACCTTATTGTCTGCCTTAGAATTGATCCTACGCATATGTTCTTGTAAAGGCTAGGCAATTGGGGTCAAGTGACTTGCTCAGGATTACATAGCTAGGAAGTGTCTAAGGCCAGATTTGAACCCAGGTCCTCCCAACTCCAGGCTTGGTACTCCATCTACTGAGCCACCTGGCTGCCCCCTTGTTTAAGATTTCACAAAGGAGACAGGGAACATGGGCTCCCTTCCTTTCTACCTTTTCACTTGGAGTTCTTTGACTGGCTCTTAGGGGTTGCAGGTGTGGGCCCCATTTCATTTCGTGCATAGCATTTTACTTGAGATGTCTAGCCTGGAGAAGGAGAGACTCAGGGGGGATCGTTGTCATTTTCTTCACATTTTTGAAAAGTGTCCCCTGGAAAGTTTAAATTTGTTGTGTTTGACCCCAGGAGCTATGTGGGAGAGTGACGGGCAATAAAAAGGGGAAGGGATGAGCCAGGCCAGCCTTTTGGTTTTACAAATGAGGAAATTGAGGTCCAGGAAGATAAAGAGACTTGCTCAAGGTCACCAGGCAGTAATTGTCAGGTGGAATTTGAACTCTGGCTCCAAACCTATTTTCTGTACCAGTGGAATGAGCCTCCTTGCGGGACACCATGGGTTCTCCCTTACTGGAGTCTCAGGCAGAGGCTGGACTGGGCGATCACTTGTTGGCTATGCGGCAATGAGGATTTTTTCCCCAAATACGGGATAAACTAGGTGGCCCTCGAGGCTCTTCCACCTGTGAGACAGTCAAATGTGGGATGATGCCCGAACGCAGACATGGGCTTCTCGCTCACCTCGCTCCCTGCCGGAGCTGCAGACCAGGCCTCCTGGACAGCCTCGCGAAGGAGGGATTCTGGTCCTTGGAAGTCTTCGAGGAGAGGCTGGGAGCCCCTTTGCTGCGGTGGTGCAGAGTGGAATCTTGCTTGGGGTCCAATGTCCATCTCGATTTAAGGCAAACAACATGTATTAAGTGCCTGCTATGGGCCAAGCACCGGGCTGGGCATTGGCAGTGAAAGGACAGATGAAGAACGGTTCCTGCCTCAAGGACAGTCTCACAGGAGTGGGGTCACTAGTGTTTCCGGGAACTCTTTTGTCTTTGACGCTGGCCTTTCCTTATTGGGTTGGGGCAGCTCAGGCTAGAAGCCACACCACATGCCGTCATCCCCTGGCCAGGGAATGACTCACTTTTGTTTTGGCTTCTTCCCTGGTTTTTAATGTATTTGCTCCCCACTTCCTGACCAGTGATCTCCCTGGCCTGGCCCCCCTCCAACTCATCCAGCGCTCTTCCCCTCCTCTCATCGCGCTAAATCAGAAAAGAATCCACCCTTGGAGGCGCCCACCTCCTCTCTGCTAGGAATTTCCTTTGGACGTTGGCTTCGACTGTCCTCAGCCTCACGTGGCATTTCACTCAGCGTGGGGTCGAGGCTCCTCCCCCTGCCCGCAAGCTGGTGGCCACCCCTCCATGCTGCCTGTCCCAGGTGTCCTTTCTGCAGCCACAGAGGAAGGGTCCGGGCCACCACGCCCAGGGAAGAGAGAGCGCAGCGCCGTGGCTGCCCTCCCTCCGCCTGGGCCTTCCTGGTTGGTCTGGCCCAGCCGGGATGCTGCTCCAGGCCATCGAGGCTTTTGGTTCCTCTGAAGTGAAGTGGGAAGAGAGCTTGAAAATGCCCGTCTTGACTGGAAAGCAGAACGTGCCCGTGTTTTCCTGCCTCTGACAGTGTCCAAGCAGCATCTTTGCCCTAGATTTGAGCCCAGGCCCAAAGGCTGTGCTGTACCTCCATTGGGAGCTGGATCAGGCAGATCTTTACTGAGGACTCTGAGGCAACTCAGAAGAGGAGAGAGCATTTTGTGAGCAAAATCATGGGAAGTGTAGATCTGGATCTGGTACGGTTCATAGAGGTCATTCTGCCCAGCCCTTTCATTTTACAGACGTGGAAACTGAGGCCCAGGGAGAAGTGGCTTGTCCTGGGTCACATAGGCAGTAAGCGAAGGAGCTAGGATCTGAATCCAAGCCCTCATTCTGCGGGCGGGTTGTATGGGGTGTCCGTTGCCATCGTCTGCCAGCTGAGGGTTTGAGCCAATGGCTCTCCTAAGGATGGTTGCCAAGGCATCTCTGCCCACAAGTCTGCCACCAGGACAGTCAGAATCCAGGGCTGGAGGGACCTTTGAAATCTTCCACAATGCACGCTTCTTAGGACAAGGCTTGCTTTTGATTTCGTCTCTGCCTCCCCATCTGGTGCCTAGCACAGGCCTTGGCATACAGCAAGCGCGTAATAAATGCTTCTTCTTGGAGTAGATACAACAGTAAGCTGATCACTGGCTCTTCTAATCATCAAACAAAAAATTTTAAAGATCCTTTGAATCCTAATTTATCCTTCCTCCTCTTCCTTTCTGGGAGACATCGCTTGGTTTTTTAATTAATTTATTTATTTTTACCAATGGCATGTTTTAACAAATTTCCACTCAGATTTTCCTCAGTTATATGATTGAACTTATCTCCCTCTCTCCCTCCCTCCCTTCTTCCTCCCAGTGCAGGCAAGTGATTCAGTCTGGGTTATCCATGAATTATCAGGCAAAACACATTTCCACATTATTCATTTTTATAAGTGAATAATCTTGTAAAACCAAAACCCCAAAACATAAATCCAAAATATGCTTAAGTGAAAAATCCTCTGCTTTCATCTGCATTCTGACTCCAGTGGTTCTTCCTTGGGGGTGGAGAGCATTCTTTGTCTGAAGTGCCTCGGAATGGAGACGTTCCATGTAAAAGACAAAAGGAAACAGCTCAGCAAACTCATTAGGATATGGGAAAAGCCTGACATTTTATGTGGTGTTGCCCCTAGTCCTCCTCTCTGAAAGAGGGCCAGAGGAGGCCTTCCCCTCTTCTTTTCAGCCAAGAGTCCGTGGCATTATTATTATATAAGTATTACTATTCCATGATTTATTATTTTTATTTTTTTTTGAACCCCCACTTTCTGTCTTAGAAGTGATATAAATATTGGTTCCAAAGCAGAAGAGCGGTAAGGGCGAGGCGATGGGGACGAAGTGACTTGCCCAGGGTCACACAGTTAGGAAGTCTAAGGCTAGATTTAGATCCAGAATCTCCCATCTCCAAGCCTGGCTTCACTGAGCCACCTCGCTGCCCCGGTAATTAGCTTTAGTTAGCAGATTTTTCACTGACCTTGCTGTAGTTGCCTATGTTCTTGTTCGGTCAGTGTTGCTTACTTTGGTCTGAATTGGCTCATAGAAGTCTTCTTGGGCTTCTCACTATTCATCAGTACTTGGTATTGTACCTGGCACCCAGCAAGCGCTTAAAGGTGTTGATTGAATGACTTTAGCACTATAATATTCCGTTACATTCACCCACACCATTTCTGAGTGTTGTGGTCTCCACAAAGCGCTATTTTCCATTTGAATCCTTTTAGAACACAAGTGAAAAGGGGGAGAAGAGCCCTGGACTGCGGTCTGGGTTTGATTTCCAGCCCGCCCTTCCCCAGGAGCTTGGCCTTGGGCCAGTCACCCCATTTCCCACATCTGATCCTCCTTAGATCTCAGAGTTGGGAGATCATGTGGCGGCTCTCCCAGCCAGTAAGCCTCTACCTTATCCCTCTGGGGAAGGGCTGCCTCCTGCCTCTGCCGGGAAACTGGAGGGTCGGGAGGGCAACACCGAGAGAGCTCTGGCGTTCTGGGGCCAGGCTCCACTCTGAGACACAAGCCTCCATCCTCAGACTGATGAAAAAAAAGAGAAAGTGTTACTGGAGTGTGTGTGTGTGTGTGTGTGTGTGTCTGTGTCTGTGTCTATGTGTGTGTGTCTGTGTGTGTGTCTCTGTGTGTGTGTCTGTGTGTGTGTGTGTTTGTGTCTGTGTGTGTCTGTGTCTGTGTGTCTGTGTGTATGTGGGTCTCTGTGTGGGTCTGTGTGGGTCTCTGTGTGTCTATGTGTGTGTGTCTGTGTGTGTCTCTGTGTCTGTGTGTGTGTCTCTATGTCTGTGTGTGTCTATGTGTGTGTGTGTCTGTGTGTGTGTCTGTGTCTATGTGTGTGTCTCTGTTTCTGTGTGTGTGTGTCTGTGTGTGTGTCTGTGTGTGTGTGTTTGTGTCTGTGTGTGTCTGTGTGTCTGTGTGTGTGTCTGTGTGTGTCTGTGTGTGTGTCTGTGTGTGTCTCTGTGTCTATGTGTGTGTGTCTGTGTGTGTGTCTCTGTGTGTCTGTGTGTGTGTCTCTGTGTGTGTCTGTGTCTGTGTGGGTCTCTGTGTGTCTGTGTGTGTGTCTGTGTATGTCTGTGTGGGTCTCTGTGTGTCTGTGTCTATGTGTGTGTGTCTGTGTGTGTCTCTGTGTCTCTCTGTGTGTCTCTGTGTCTGTGTGTGTGTCTCTATGTCTGTGTGTGTCTATGTGTGTGTGTGTGTGTCTGTGTCTGTGTATCTCTGTGTCTGTGTGTGTGTCTGTGTGTGTGTGTCTATGTGTGTGTGTCTGTGTGTGTGTGCTGTGTGTGTGTGTGTCTGTGTATCTCTGTGTCTGTGTGTGTGTCTGTGTGTGTGTGTGTGTCTGTGTCTATGTGTGTGTGTGTGTGTCTATGTGTGTGTGTCTGTGTGTCTCTGTGTCTATGTGTGTGTCTCTGTGTCTGTGTGTGTGTCTCTGTCTGTGTGTGTCTATGTGTGTGTGTGTCTGTGTGTGTCTGTGTATCTCTGTGTCTGTGTGTGTGTCTGTGTGTGTCTGTGTGTGTGTGTGTGTGTGTGTGTGTGCAGCTGCTCCCACCTCTTGATTTCAGCCCCAGCCCAGTGGACGAAGTCACAGAGGGCAGCTGCGTCCCAGAGGCGAGGTGCCCGCAAAGGGCAAGGATGAGCCCCTCTGGGGCTGAGGGGCCGCCTGTGCCTGCCACTGGGCTCTGCTGCTGGGTTCCACAAGCCTTTAGGAAGTGTAGGAAGTGGGGACGCAGACAAAGGGGGAAGCAGCCCGCACGCTCCGTTCTCCTGGGCAAGGGCGAAGGCCGTGTGGGCTGACGGGGGGAGCCGAGGAGGACGAGCCCAGCCTCGGGGTGCAGAGGGAGTACCCAGAAGGTTCCTCCAAGGCGGGCTGCTGTCCTCATCCAGACTGACCGGACCCGGCGCAGAATTGAGATCAGCTCCCCTTCCATTGCACTACACTTCTTTCTTGTCCGGGGAAAGACCCCCCGGAGCCCTCCTCCCCCAGCCCAGCTCCCCCGGCTGCCCAGCAGCATCACTCAGGCCTCTTTTTGGGCGGGAATCTGTCCGGTCCTTGCCCTGCCCTCTGGACTCCTTGTGATGGTAAGCAGGAGAGGAACATACCAGGATGTCGTCCCCCTGACCCTTCCTTGGAATCCTCTCCTGCCATCTTGCTTTCCTCGTGGCTGCTTCCCCGGGATTCCTTCCAAAGCCTGTGGCTCCCAGGAAGATGCAGTGTGACAGCCAGCGACTCCCCCGAGAACCAGCCTCTCCCCAGAAATCGCTCCCGGAATGTGGTCAAAGGGCTTGGGCCATCGTGCGCTGCAGGAGTCTAGGAAGGGCTGTTCCTGCCCCTCTTCCCACCCCCTCCCTGGATCCTTCCTCTGGCTTTAGCTAGTGTTGTCGTGCGTACAATCCCAGAGTCAGGAGGACCCGAGTTCCAATCCTGCTGCGGACCCTCAATTTCCTTATCTATAAAATGGTCGTAAGAAACTCCTCCCTCACAGGGTTGTTGTGAGGCCCAAATGGAGCCACGCGTGCAAAGCCCTTGGTGAGCCTCGGTGCAGAGCTTTCATTCTGAGGGTGCTTTTGGCACTGGCCTCCCCGTGATCCTGTTGGGGCTCTTTTGCCCAGTCTGGATCAGTCTCCAGGGAGGGTTCACCCAGAAGGATTAGGAGAGAGGAATCTCCACTGACCACCCAGGCGTCATTTCAGGGTGACAGGTGGAGCCGGGGAGAGGAAGGGTCACATAGGTATGAAGTGGGACAGGCAGGATTCAAACCCAAGTCTTTGGGCTTCAGATTCCCCCAGGCTTCCCCCATCAATTCAGCCACCACATGTAATACAAGAGACTTAATGTTGCAGTCTCCAGTGTGCCAGGTAGTGTGCCAGGCACCGGGAAAGAGATACAAAGAGAGACAGTCCCCGTCCTCAGCTTATATTTTAGGGGGGGAATATGTGCCCAGAGAAGTAGATCCAGAAGGACTGCGCAGCAGAGTTGGCGTTGGGGAGGTTCACAAATCAAGGGTTGGGACGGGCTTCGGGGAGGAAGCTTTGAAGGGAGCAGAGAGGGAGGGGATGCCAGCCATGGCCATAGAAGGCTGACTTCCAGGCTCTTGTGCCGGGGACAGAATAGTGCATTAGGCTTGGGCCAGAGCGGCTGGTGGGGGCTTTCAGAATGCCAAACAGAAGAGCCCGCAGATGTCCTGGGGCACCGCTGAGCCGTGCTTATCCTGAGTCTCCCTGGCTTTCGGTGGGATCTCGCTTTGCTGAGGATGGTTCAGTCCTTCAGGGCGGCTCGTCGTACAGCACACACTGCTCTGCTTCGGCCCTTTCCCTTTGCACCAGCTCACAGAAGTCCTTCAGGTTCTTTTGAAGTCATCCTGTTTGTCCTTTCTCCTGGAGCGATAGTATTGTGAGCACCACAGAGCACAGCTTACACCCATCTTCTCAAATGCATAAGATAAAGTATGTAGAATTACAAAGGACGTCAATTAAATGTATATAGTTATAGGAATACTTTTAGATCATTTTGTAGATCTCAGGTTAGGAATCCCCTGCCCAATTGTGGAAAACGTATGTGGAAATTTGTTATTAAAATAAAATAAAGATAAAAACATTAAAAAAAAATCTCCTGACTAGGGGGCAGCTAAGAGGTTCCATGGGCAGAGAGCCAGGCCTGGAGATGGGAAATCCTGGGTTCAGATTTGGCCTCTGATACTTCCTAGCTGTGTGACCTTGGGCACACCCTTCTGCCTCAGTTTCCTCATCTAAAAAATGGAGATGGTCCTACCAGGGCTATTTCTGGTGTGAAATACAACCTTGACAGAGTCGTATTTGTCCCCAGCCTGACACCGTTGTACAAAACCAAAAGAAACCAACACCAATAACGGCAATAATTGAGTATAACCCATCAGAACAGCAGCTGGCATTTGTTAGATGTTATGGTCGGCAAAGTGCTTCACCTCAATTCTCTCGCGTGTATGAGGACCAAAAGAGAGAGCGTGTGCGCGGCTGATGTCACCACCATCTCCATCTGCAGAGCCTGAATCTGGTGCCGGAGGTCCGTCCTCCGGGGTCTCTGGTCAAACGGAAAGGCATGCCGAGGCGGCGAGTTGACCGAGGAAAGCACAGGGAGCGCGGCATGCTGGGCATTTCCCAAGGGCAGTCCTGTTTCTTTCAGCATTCTTTTTCAGGGGGGCCACATCCAGCTCTTCCCCCTGCCGGGCCCTCCCAGCCACGGAGAAGGGACGCTATGGGATGCTCTGCACGGGAGGTCACAGGAAACTTATTTCCATACTAGCTCTGCTACAGGAAAAAGGCCCGAATACACAGAAAGTAAGGGGAAGTCCGCTTCAGCGGACCATCAGCCTCCATCCGTTCTCTTTCAGGAGGTGGAGGCGGGGAGATTCTCTTCCTCGAGGCATTTTAACCTGGTTCTCACTGCCTGGCAGGGTCCTGATCCCTCATCTAGGCCAAACCCCGCTTTTTGTAGATAAAGAAACTGAGGCCCGGGACCAAATGGCTTGTCCAGGATTACACAGCTAGTAAGTGGCAGAGGTGGGATTTGAATCCAGATCCCCCCCCACACACACACGTTTTACACTCAATGCTTCCTCCATCATCTGCTCTGCGGCAGGGGGTCCTGGCCAAGTATCAGGACTTGTATATTGACTGAATGAATGATTTTTTAAAAATACAGCCTTAGTGCCAGAGATAAGCAGACATGAAATGGTCCCTGCCCTCCCGGGACTTAGGAGAGAGCACCGACAGGAGGGGGCTGCGGTGGAGAAGACGCGTACCCTTAGACACGTACTAGTAGTGTGACCTTGGGCAAGTCACCTAACCTGTTTGCCTCAGTTTCCCCAGCTGTAAAATAGGGATCATAGTGGTTGTGAGGATCAAATGAGAGGATATTTAAAGCGCCTAGCACAGCATCTGGAAAGTAGTAGACACTATAAATGGTAGCTCTTATTAATGTTGTTATTATTTCAGCTGCACAATCCCATTGGAGATGTTTGTTGAAATACATAGAATTCCGGGAGCTGATCCCCAGAGAATCAATCCCTTCTGTGAAAGCTGGAGAGGCTCCTTGGAGGCTGCCCCGAAGGAATGGGCTCTTCCAGAGCAGAGGGGGCCTGGCCAGGGGAGCCTGTCATGTGCCCGAATGCCGGAATGGGTCCTGGAAACCCTGAGGCGGCCTTCTCGAGGCGAGGCAGCTGTCCTGGGCACAGCCCTTGGCTGAACCCGTCCCAGATCTGGCCCTGGACGGTCTGAGGCTACAGAGCACTCCAGGACCGAGAGCTGGCCAGGCCCAAAGAGGACTCGGCCCGGCTCCCCCGAAAGACCACATTTGTTTTTTCTAGGGTGCTTTCAGCGGCCGTCATCCATAATACCTACGACGTCATCGTAAAAGCACTAAGAGCAGCAGCGGCAGCGAGCCTGGCTCTCCCCCTCCCGGGCGGCCAAGCACGTGCCCATATTCTCTCATTGGATCCTGTCCACAATCTGGGAAGTAGGTGCTGTTAGCATCCCCATCTTACAGATGAGGAAACTGAGGCAAATAGCCGTGGACAGGCTTTCCCAGAGACCCACCGGGGGCAGGTGTCTGAGGCAGCACTCTACCTCGCATCTCCCTGAATCTGAGTACCCCCCAGCAACGACAATATTACACGGTACAGCTGAGAAGACAGAGACTCAGGTTAAGAAATAAGATAACGTGGGTGTGCACAGTTAAAACCCTTACTCTTTGCCTTAGAATCAAAACTAAGTATTCGTTCCAGGGCAGAAGAGAGGGAGGGACCAGGCAATAGGGGTTAAGTGACTTGCCCAGGGTCACACAGCCAAGAAGTGTCTGAGGCCACATTGGAACCCAGGACCTCCCGTCTCTTGGCTTGGCTCTCCCTCCACGGTCATTTATTGAGCACCTGCTATGTTTTGATTCAAGAATGAAGCCACCCTTGCCCTCCAGGAAGATTGTCTTCTAAGGAGGAGGGGCAATAAGAGCCTCGGTAAACATGCACAGAATAAATATTCAACGTTTCAGGTTCAAATCCAGGACTCACCTGACTCCCCAACCCAGCACCCCAGCCCAGGCTGCCTCTCTGTTTTAATCCGATACCCCCACCTTCCCCAGCCTCTATCTTGAATACTCTTTTCTGATTGAGGAAACGGAGGCAAAAGGCCTTTTCTCCAAAGTGATTCCTAGACAAGGGTCTATGGACTTGGTTTTTTACATTATATTTTCAGGGGGCAGCTGGGTGGCTCCGTAGATGGAGAGTCAGACCCAGAGAAGGGAGGTCCTGGGTTCAAATCTGGCCTCAGACACTTCCCAGCTGTGTGACCCTGGGCAAGTCACTAAACCCCCATGGCCTAGCCCTGACTGCTCTTCTGCCTTAGAACCAATACCCAGTACTGACTCTAAGACGGAAGGGAAGGGTCTAAATTAAAAAAAAGATTTAAACCCCTATATTTTCAATAACTGCTCTGCACTCGAACTGGTTTCCTTTGTCATCCTCTGTATGTATTGGCTGCCTTTAAGAAGGTGATTCTGAGGAGAGTCCGTCGGTTTCACCAGATGGCCCAAAGGGACCGAAGCGCCCCCTCAAAGTAAAAATGGTACCTGAAGAAGCAGGAGGAGGTAGCATTGTGAGCGCGGGGCTGGCCAGCTTTCTAACAGGGAAGGGAAGCTGGTTTCTACCCATTTTGGCCCTGCCCCCCCCCCCCCCACTCCCGTATTATCGTGCGTGCCATCACCGCTGAAAAATGACTTGTTTGTTTCCTGCTCTGGATGATGGAGCCTATAATTAGCTGAGAGCGACCAGGGAGGAATGTTATCCTCGGCGCTGGCAGACATGGCCGAGGCCGGAGAGAAACATGAAACTGTGTTGACAAAGGCATAAACAGAGGGAGAGTGCTTCATCTTGTGTGCGGGCAAGGCGCAGAAAGGCCTTTAGGGGTGCCCGGGCCCCCCTTGCCGCCTCGGAACTCCCCCCTGGCCGCCAGGATGCCATGGCTGCTGGCTCCAGTTCTGGCAGGCTGCTCAGCCTCTCCTGACCTTCTCCCTGCCTCCCCTGGGAGGTCTGCAGCCCACAAACATGCCCTCCGATAGCCGGGAAGGACTCTTTACCCCGAGCTGAGTCACTCTCGTTTGTTTGGTGGAGTCACGCGGAAAGTACATTGTGTTTGGGCGATGCCAGTGCCTGGCTCCCGAGGGTGCTGGGAGGCAGAAGGGCCGGCTCCTCTTGGGCCAGCTGTGTGTCTGTCCCAAGGCCAGGCTCTGCGGGGCCTCTCTGGGCCTCCTTGTGCAGGAAGAGAGCGGGGCAGCTCTTCTGTCCTGCTCTAGATTTTCCCCAACTTCCGAAGGAGTCTTGTCGTTTCATGTATTCCATATCAATCCGTCCGTCCGTGCAGCCCTCTGCCGCCTCCCTCCCTCCTTCTCTCTGCCTGGCTTTCCTTCTTCCTTGTTTCCTTGCTGTTTTTCTCTCTGTCTGTCCGTCCCTCCATCTCTCTGCCTGGCTTTCCTTCTTCCTTGCTGTTTTTTTCTCTCCGTCCATCCATCCGTCCATCTGTCCGTCTCTCTGCCTGGCTTTCCTTCTTCCTTGTTTCCTTGCTGTTTTTCTCTCCGTCCGTCTGTCCCTCCCTTCGTCTCTCTGCCTGGCTTTCCTTCTTCCTTGTTTCCTTGCTGTTTTTCTCTCCGTCCGTCTGTCCGTCCCTCCATCTCTCTGCCTGGCTTTCCTTCTTCCTTGCTGTTTTTTTCTCTCCGTCCGTCCATCCGTCCGTCTGTCCGTCTGTCTGCCTGGCTTTCCTTCTTCCTTGTTTCCTTGCTGTTTTTCTCTCCGTCCGTCTGTCCGTCCCTCCATCTCTCTGCCTGGCTTTCCTTCTTCCTTGCTGTTTTTTTCTCTCCGTCCGTCCATCCGTCCGTCTGTCCGTCTGTCTGCCTGGCTTTCCTTCTTCCTTGTTTCCTTGCTGTTTTTCTCTCCGTCCATCTGTCCGTCCCTCCATCTCTCTGCCTGGCTTTCCTTCTTCCTTGTTTCCTTGCTGTTTTTCTCTCCGTCCCTCCCTTCATCTCTCTGCCTGGCTTTCCTTCTTCCTTGTTTCCTTGCTGTTTTTCTCTCCGTCCGTCCGTCCGTCCGTCCCTCCATTAGGTCACCTCTATCTCCTCGCTATCATCCGGCAGCTTTCTGTCTGGCCCAGTTTCTCTGCCGTCCCTCCCTCCGAGCTAGCCGTCGGTGTGTCTGTTCCTCAGTCTGGCTAACATACAGTCACCTCTGCCTCCGGCCGTCCCCCTCAGGCAGACACAATTCTGCCTCAACGTTCCTCTCGTCTGGGCTTTCCCATCTTTGGTGAGACCATTTTCTCCTCTTCCTTTTCCTTCCGGTTGAGGAATGCCGGGTGAAACCCGCCATCACGCTGGAGAAGGCCAGGGTCGGTCCTCTCGTGGGGGAGGCATTAGAAGGGCAGGCCGTGGTGTGACGGACCGGAGTCGGGAGGATACTAGAGATGCTACCTCAGGCTCCTCCTTTTGCAAAAGAGCCCGCTGGGAGTTGTGCAGTCCAAGGAGGCAAGGAATGCAAAGCTGCAGATATTCCTTCCCTCCTTCTGGAAGGTCCCCAGGAAGTTTTTTGGCTTTCACCATCTTTTGACAAACTTTTTACTGACTTTAATTTTATTTATTATTATTTTTAAACCCTCACCTTCTGTCCTAGAATCAATACTGTGTATTGGCTCCAAGGCAGAAGAGTGGTCAGGGCCTGGAAATGGGGGTCAAGTGACTTGCCCAGGGTCACACAGCTGGGAAGTGTCTGAGGCCAGCTTGGAACCCAGGACCTCCTGTCTCTAGGTCTGGCTCTCCATCTACTGAGCCACCCAGCCGTCCCCCTTACTTAAACTTTAAAAAAGAAAACGTTCTATTGATGATATTAGAAGATAAAATGTGTTCTCATGGAGCCCTATACTGTGTTTTATGCATTTTGACTTTCTAACCCTTCTCTGTGTCCTGCAAACTCCCCATTGTTGGGACCCTCCTCAGAGATCATGCCCAGTGCCTTTGTTTACAGATGAGAACACTGAAGTTTCGAATTAAGGGCCAGGACCAGGGCCAGAACCCGGGAGTCTTCCTTGAGTCTAGTGTTCTTGCCGTTGGCCCAAAAGAAGGGGGGGCGGGGATCGGGGATGTTTGGGGGGTTTGGAGGACTTTTTGGTGCCCTCCCCCCCCTCAACAACTGTTCCTGGATTTTTTTTTGCTTTTCTGCATTTTCATATTTTAAAATGAAGTTTTATTTATTTAAAATAAACCGAGTATTTTCTAAGCCAGCCCAATTCAGTTAAAGGAAGCACAGAGGTGAGGTGGCCTTGAGGCAGGAGGAGGGAGATTCCCTTCTTGCCTTGGCCTTCTGCTGGCCATGCTATAGTTCCATCCTGGAACCCCATTTTATTTGAACCCCCTTCTGTGATTGGTTCCAGGGCAGTGGGAGTGAAGCATCTGAGGCCAGACTGGAACCCAGAACCTGCTGTGCCCCGCCAGGCTCTCCATCCACTGCCTACAAAGTGGGAATTTCTTGTATTTTGTTTTCCCAGAAAAGCCAAGCCAGAAGCCTTGGGGGGGGGGGGGGGGGGCGGCGGCGATCCCCACAGGCCGCAGGGGCTGGGCTGCCCAGCTGGAATCTTGGGTCATTTGAGGGGAGGGGGAGCAGGCAGGGGCTCGCCTTCCGGTCTGGGTGACCCTGGACCAGTCACTGCCCAGCCCCCACCCCTCCTCTGCCTTAAGGCCAGTGCCCAGGGTAGATTCTGAGGCGGAAGTGAAGGGAGCCTTTCCTGACCGGATCCTGGATCCTCCTTCCCACAACCCTCAGGGTTTCCTGTGTGTCACGTGCTTCCTCACTGCCTCCCCGTCCTGCTCCCAGGGTGAAATGACTTGTCTAGCTTCCACCGCTGGGAAGACTTTGAGGCCCGATTTGAACCCTGGTCCATGCAATTTTGTGGCTTCTCGAGGGTGGTGACTGTTGCCTTTTAGACCAGTTCGCAGGGGGCCGGGCCTCATTGATTGCCCCTCCCACTCCCTCCGGAAGGTTCTGGCCAGTTTCCGCTGCCAGATGCGTACCCAGCATGTGACCTTGGGCCAGTCTCTTCACCCTGTTGGCCTCGGTTTCCCCATCTGTCAAATGAGCCGGAGAAGGAAATGGTGAACCTCTCTGGTATCTGCCAAGAAAGCCCTGACAGGGATCCGTAGTCTGACCCAGAAGCCCCGCGGGCAGGCCTGACAAACTGCCCTTTGCCTGTCGGTCTGTAAAATGGGGGTAAGGGCGCCGCCACCCCCCTCCCCCCAGGCTGTGGCGAGGATCCCTGCGCATTGCCGGCCCGGAGGGCGCCTTAGCCAGTCCTGTGCCTCCCGTCCCTGCTCAGGGTTCCCGGCAGAGACGCCAGGAGCGCTTTGCCCCATCCTTCTCCAGCCCGTTTCACAAATGAGGACACCGAGGCCAGCAGGGAGAGGCAGCTTGGCCAGGGTCACACAGCGAGCTGTCTGAGGTAGCCCTTGAACCCCCGGCTCTATCCCGCGTGCCGCCGGCGCCCATGGAAGTGTGGATCCTTATAATGCTCATCCTCCATGAGGCGGGGAGATCCCGGCCTCTGGGGCCTGGAGGTGTCCCTGAGACCACCGACCACCACCCCATTCCAGGGCTTCTCCCCACCTCACCCTGGCTCCAGCGCTGCCCCTACCTGGGGGACCTGCAGGGCGGGGCTGGGCGGCGCTCTGGGGGTGGAGCTTCCCTGGGGGCGGGGCTTCCTGAGGCTTTTAGTGGCCCAGTAAAAGCTGCCTCCAGGGCTCTGGGGGTCTGTGAGAGTCTTAGTTCTGGCCTCCAGGCTGGCTTCTCCCAGCGGCTCTCTGGATTCCGAGCTGGAAGGGGCCTCGGACGCCCTGGAGGCCACCCCCTCATTTTACAGATGAGGAAACTGAGACCAGGAGGGGGAGGGGCTTTGCCGGGTGAACTAGGTCGCTAGTGGGATGGGAGGTAGGATGCGATCTCGGGTCTTCCTGAGTCCTCTGCATGACCTCACCGCCTCCCCCAGGGTGCCTGGATGTCCGCATGTTCCGGACTGTCTCCTGCTGCTGGTTCTGGCCCAGTTCGGGGAGTCTCCCTCTGGCTGGTTCTGATCCAGTCTCCTGCAGTGAGCCCCTCCCCCCCACGTGGTCTGGGTTCCCCTGCCTCGGTGAGAGGCGTCTTGTGGGCAGAGAGCCGGCAGGAGCCCTCAGCAGGGCGCTCCCCCCTCCTGTGTGCGTGGAGGGAGAGTGAGCCGGCTTTGCCTTCTCTTCTCTCCCCCAGCTGGTCGGGGCTCTGATCCTGGCGGTGGGGATCTACGCCGAGGTGGAGCGGCAGAAGTACAAGACCCTGGAGAGCGCCTTCCTGGCCCCAGCCATCATCCTCATCCTCCTCGGGGTCATCATGTTCGTGGTCTCCTTCGTGGGGGTCCTGGCGTCCCTCCGGGACAACCTGTGTCTCCTCCAAGCGGTGAGCAGGCCAGTGACTGGGCCCAGCCCCGCAAGGCCAGCCTCAGACCCTCTGCCGGGCCCTTGGCCCTGTGGGCCTCAGTTTCCTCATCTGTGAAAGGGGAAGGAAAGGGCTGGGAAGGGCAGGACACAACGGAGCAGCCAGCCGAACAGAGAGAGATCAAGAGAGTGGATGGGGGGCCTCCTGTGGAATGTGGGAATTTGGGGAGTCCAGGAAAAAGCCCGAAGTCTGCTGAGGGGGGAGGAACCCCCAGAGCCCTCCATTACAATGGGGGTGGCTGGGAGGTCCCTGTCTGGTCCAGGTGGCCCTTATGGTCTCCATTTTACAGATGAGGAAAAGGAAGTCCAGTGTCTGTGGCTCCTGACCCCGTCCTGCTGCCCAGCGGCCCCACACAAAGCCACGGCCCTGTCCTAGATTTGACATCCTTGGAGCATCCTAGCCCAGGTGTCCGGAGGCCTCGGGGCCGCTGTCCATCTCTAGGGGCAGTACGGCTCCATCCCATCGTCCTCCTCAAGCACGCACCAGGCACTGCGCTGCCATTGCCCCCATCATCCAGGAGGGAAAACTGAGGGAGGGGAGGGGAGGGCAGTGCCAGGGTACTCCCTGCCTCGGTGATCCCCGATGCAGAATGGGGTGGCCCCGCCTCTCTGAGTGGCTGTTCATTCTCCCACAGTTCATGTACATCCTGGGGATCTGCCTCATCATCGAGCTCATCGGGGGCGTTGTGGCCCTGACCTTCAGGAATCAGGTGAGCTGGGGGTGGGGGAGCCCGTCCCTGCCATGCCCCTGCCCCTGGGAATGCCCACGCTAATGGAAACTGCAAGCAAGTCCACTCAGTGCTTCAGCCCTCAGTGTCCGCATCTTTGAAATGGGTCAGTCATCACAGGAGACCCCTTCATGCCTCAGTGTGCCCCAGCCGGACATTCTGGGCTCAGGGATGTCACACAAACAAGGCTATTCCCCTCAGACTTCATTTGGGCTCTGGGGCCCTTGGAGGACAGAGAACTGAGAGTGGGGTTGGAGGCCTTGAACCCGTGCCCTCAGCCCCTGGTGGTGTGACCCAGGGCCTTTACCGGCCTCTGTGGCTCCCTTTGCGCCACAGGCCCATCTCGAGGGGGATTGAGTGGGGGTGATAGGTCCATTACATAGCCAAGGAAACAGAGGCTCCGAGAATCTCCCCCCAATTTGTACCCATGACTGGAAAGATCTGAGGCTTCCCACACACGGCCTCTGCCAGCGCCAGACACAGAGTCACTGTGTACAATGGGAAGTCCAGAGAAGTGAAGACTTTTCCCCAGAGCACAGCCTCAGTTTCATCCTCTGTACAATGGGGAGATTGGACTTCCAGCTTTGTACAAGTTCTGATAGGATTTTGATTCTGGGGTGGGAAGGGGTCTTCCCAGCCATTTAATCCAAACTTCCCATTTTACAGATGAGGAAATTCAGGGAGGTAACTTCAAGCTTCGCAAAGGGTCCCCTGATGCCAAGAGGTGGGATTCGAACCCAGGCCATTTCTCACCAGGCTCAGGACTATTACCCTGTACTTTGCTGCCTCATAGAGTCAGACATCCCCTGAGTAGAATGGAAGCCCTTTGAGGGTGTAGATGATGATGATTTTTTCCTCTGTATCCTTAGTGCCTCACCCAGTCCTGGACTCATTGTAGGCATCTACTAAATGTTGAACTGAACTGGAATTTGAGTGGCCTCATTAGATGGAAGACAGATTGAAATCTTAAAACAATACCTCGGGACTAATGATGCCTTCCCCATAAGGAGCATTTTCCCATCCCTGCCCCTTTAGAACCTTATACCAGCCCTGTAGGATAAATGGAGCCGCGGTCTTGAACCCATTTTATAGATGAGGAAACTGAGGCACAGAGAAGGTCAAATATCACTGACAAAGTCAGGTCTAGAGACCCAAGTCTGGTGACTCTCACTCAAGTACTCTTCACAGGACGCTGCTTCTTAGATGAAATGAGAACAAGAAGCTTTACTGAGGTCAGAGGGGATCGAAGAGGAGGAGAGGCTGGATGGTGGGACTTTATTCCCAGGGGAGTTGACCAAAGGGAACTCAGGTCATGTCCAGATGTGGGGCTGCCCCTAGGATCCTGCATTTCCCATAACTCCCCTGAGCTGTGGGAGTGGAAATGACTCCTTTCTTCTTCCCCCTTCTCGTATAAACCAAGACCATTGAGAGTGCTGTGGGGGGATGGAGAGGGCAGCTTCGATGTCTAGCAGGAACTCCTAGAGTTTAGATGTAGCCATGGGAATCCTGGGCTTCAGAGCTGGAGGAAGCCTGAGAGAACACCTACCCACTTTAGTTGACATGGAGAGAAATTGAATCACAGGGAAGACTTTTCTCAAATTGAATGTGCTTTTAAGCGGCAGTGCTAGGATTTAGATTTTGCTCTGCTCCAATACAATGCCATTTCCATTGTATTCCTCTGGGGTCCTTCCTCTCTTTGCTCCAGATGCTAGCACACCTGGGGCCAAGATCTCTGTAAATAGAAGTTGGAGTTGTGGTCTCTGCCCTCAGCTCCTCAGAATATTTCCTTCCTGCCTTTGTTTTACCCAGAGGGTGAGACAACTTGTTTTCTCCCGACTTCCTCCAGGCTAACTGGTGTCTCCATCTAGTTAAGGAGAGCACTTAGGCTTCTGTCAGAATTTCTGGCCACCATTCACAGTCCCAATCTTCTCTTAGTCCTTGTTATCCAAAGGGAATGCCTAACTGCTTTTAATAAGTTCAGATTTCTAGAGTCAATGAAGGAACTGAATGACACGCTGAAAAGAACTCTGCCCATGTAACTACCCCAGCTGAATTAAACTGTGTCTCAGTTTCCTCATTTGTAAATTGAGGGTGCCAGACGAGAAGATCCCTTCTAGCTCCAGTTCTGTGTTCCTCTGAACCAGTGGATATGAGTTAGACATCGCTGGGCCAATGTCAGTGAAGTCTGAAAGATTGTGGAGAATGAGAGGGAAACTGCAGGATTGGAGAAAGGAAAATATCCTGATTTAAAAGGGAAGACAATGATATATGACTGGGATTCTTGGTGAGGTTTTAGAGCAGACTTTTGGAGGGATGGTTAGTGACCATGTTGAGGGAAGCAGTGATCACTAGGAGCCAGTGCAGTTCCATCAGGAACAGGCCACGCCACACTAACCTCATTTTCCTCCTCGGACAGGGTTACTCCATGTTAGCCCAGAGGAATGCTGGAGACTTGGGCTGTCTCCCTTGTAGCAAAATTCCTGATGTTCTTGTGGATAATGTAGATAGCTTTGAGCATCTGCTGTGTCTATGGGCTTTTCAGAGAGCTCTGTTTGCTTTATTCCCTCATCTGTGGTAGGAATGTTGGCCCCCTGAGAGCAGAGAGTGTCCTGGTTTCCACTGGCCCAGTTCCTGGTTCCAGTAGGTGCTTAGTAAGTGCTTGTAGACTGCTGGGTTGTGGATCCTCCCCAACAAATCATCATATGTTTATTTCATTTATGGGGCTATAAATGTAAGCCTTGGTGGCAAAACTGTTTTTAGTTTTGTCTCTGTATCCCCATCATGTAGCAGCCTGCTTGGTACATGGTAGGCACTTAATAAATGCTATAAAAAATCTTATTTTTTAATTTAAAAAATCCTGGGTGCAGCTGGGTAACTCAGTGGATTGAGAATCAGACAGACCTAGAGATGGGAGATTCTAGGTTCATATCTGACCTCAGACACTTCCCAGCTGTGTGACCCTGGGCAAGTCATTTAACCCCCATTGCCTAAAAAGAAAAAAAAAATCCTTATCTTTTGTCTTAGAATCAGTACTAAGTATGCAGATTTGAGCCTTCAGGTCTGGCTTTCAATCCACCAAGCCACCTTAGCTGCCCTCATGAGCAGTAGTTCTTGTGAAAAAGAGCCAGAGGTTTTAATGGATGTCAGGATGAACACAAATGCCCAGTCCAACATGGCGCCTGGAGAAGCAGACAGGACCTTGGTCTGCATGGAGAGGCCACTGCCCTGCTGCCCGCCTCACTGGGTGTAGCATGCTGGCCGTGGCCTCTTCAGGCCTGGGCACAAAAAAAGACATTGTAAATCTGGAGTCACATCTGGAAGAAAGCCACCATGTCATATGGGAACTGGAGATGCTTAGCCTGGAAAAGAGAAGACTCCAGGCACCTGCCGACCAGCTTCACTCATTGTTGGGAGCATCCTCTGGAAGTCAGATGAGATTTGTTCTGCAGGATCCCAAAGTGGGGCCGATTTAGGCTTGGTATAAGAAGAAGAGAACACCCCCCCCCCCCCAGTGGGATGGACCACTGGAGGAGGCAGCAGGATCCCCGCCAAGCTTGGAGATTTTCAGCCATTGGTAAAAGGAGTTTTTGAGTCCAAGCTGGATGTGGATGTCGCTGAATATTTTGTGACTTCCTGTCTTTGAACTTCACTTTCCCTATTTGCAAATTAGGCCCCGCCTCCCCCAAAGGGAAATTGTGAGGAAGACATTTTAAAATTCATTTTTCTACCAAGCCAGGGACTGTCTTGTTTAAACTGTGTATCTACTCCAGTGCCAGGGGTGGTGCGGAACAGGCCACGGGTTCCTGGTGAATATGAATCGGATCACTGAATCAATCCAACAATCTAGATGTTGAGCCGGAAGAGACCTCAGAGACAGTTCCATTTTATATTGAGGAAATCGAGACCCAGAGGTTAGGGGCCTTGCCCAGGGTCGCACAACCAAGACGGCTCGGAAGCTGCATTTGAACTCGGGTCTTCCTGGAGAACTTGGTGCTCTGCCTGGATGAAGGGAAGAGACCTCGGAGAGCTCCTCGTTTTGCAGATAAGGACGGGGAGGCCTGGAGAGATGAAGGGACTTGCCTGAGCAGTTTCCAGCCTGGCTCCCCACGGCCGGCTGGCCCTGAGCTCCAGGCCTTTTTCTGTCCCCTAAAAGGGAGCAGCTCCATCTGCCCTTCAAGGCATCCTCCTTCCTTTGAACCTTGTGCCGCGGCCCTCTGCCAAAGGGCAGGTTCTCTTCCTTGGTGGGAGGCTGGGGGTCTTTCTGGGCTGGGAGCCGCCATCTTGTCCCTGGGTGGCCGCCCTCCCGCTTCGCTTCCTCCAGAGGCTGCCATGGGGGTCGGGGCTGAGGGCCGCAGCTTCCCAGGCTTCAGGCCTCCCCGCCTGCCCCTGAAGGGTCTTGCCCATTCTGTGGAAAGAGGCAGCTTCCAAGCCCAGCTCAGGCCCTTTTCTGCTCTGCCCCGTCCTGAGGGCTGCTCCGGCCGAGGCGCGTTCCAGGCCGGGAGCTCTCGAGTCTACGGCCTGTCCGGCCTGGCTCTGGGCTCTCCTCTCTCTCCTTCTGGGGTCGGGCCGGCCAGCTTTGCTCCTGTCCCCCCGCCCGGCCCCCCGCTCTTGGGAAGGAGCCTGGCCGGAGCGGCTGCCCAGCCTTCAGGGTCTGCGGAGTGGGGGGCTCCGAGGCAGAGAGGGGGAGTGTCTCCCTTGTGTCCAGCCTGCCCTGTCGTGCCCGCCTTGCCCCGGGCAGGACCCGCTTCAGGAAGCCGACGGCGAGTGGCGTTTCCTGGAGAAGCAGAAACCCCACGACGCCCCCCCCCCCCCCATAGCTCTGGGGCAGTCAGCAGGATGAGGAGACGCTCCCCGATGGAGCCCCCGGGTTCTGCGTGCCCTACGTGTAACACCATTCAAGGCCCTGGAGGTGAACAGAAAGCGAGCCGGACCTGGCCCGGGTCCCGGCTCCTTGGGGGGGCCTCACGCAGTGGAGCGACTCGCACGACGTCACGGAGGAAAGAAACGTCCGCGGTGGGGTGTGAACCTGTCCTGCGGCCGCGCCGGGCCGTCATTCTCCTTGGGGTCACCCGAGCTCGTGCAGATGGTTCCGAGGGAAGACGAGGCCTCCCACCCCCACCGCCAGGAGGGGCCTTCGAGCTTGTGTCGTCCGAGGCTGTCTGGGCAGAGGAGGCTCCAGAGGGGGCGACTCCCTGCTGCCCTCGGGGTGCCGGGACAGGGGCCTCCCGGCGCGGAAACGCTCTGCCCACCTGCCGCCGTCTCAGAGCCAGGACCCTCTGGCCTCGCTCAGGGGACTTCGGTCGTTGTGCATGAAAGTGCAGAGTGCAGAGGAGACCGATTATAGTGACGGACCGTGGTCAGGGGAGAGAGCCAGGCGCCCTGGGGTCAAGGCGTCGCCTCGCCCTAACTGTTCTGCCCCGAATGCATCCTGGAAGGGGGGGTTCAAGAAAAAGCAGGGGAGTCACCAGCTCGAGTGCCGTGTGGGTGGCCTTTGTGAAGTGCCTGCTCTGGGCCAGGCTCTCTCCTTAAAGACTCCCGGCAGACGAGCCCGCGGCCCCCGGCCGGCCTTCCCCCTCTGTCTGGCGCCTCCTCGTGGGTGCGAGCGAGCCCCTTGCGGTGGCTCTGCTGGGCGGCCTCAGAGCGCCCATCGTGCCGGGGCGGGCGGGACTGCGCGCTGCTTCCTGGGGGACATCAGGGACCTCGAGGCAGCGAGTGGCCCTGGCCGAGTCCCTGCCCGGCTTCTGGAGACTCCAAGCCGCCTCCCCCTCCCGAGCCTCTTTAGTCCCCTGTAAAATGGGGATCCGAATGAAGAACCACCATCCGAGGGCTTTGGGGGGAGGTGGGGAGCAGAGCGGGGGCGGAGCGGGGCTGACCCTGGCCCTTGTCCTGCTGGAACAGACCATCAAGTTCCTGAACGACAACATCCGCAGAGGGATCGAGAACTACTACGACGACCTGGACTTCAAGAACATCATGGACTTTGTCCAGGAGCAGGTGAGCCGGGCCTCCCCGTCTGGGCCTCCTCCCCTCGCACGTCCTCCCCACCCCTGTCCCTCCCGTGTCCCTCCCGTGTCCTCTACCCCATGTCCCTCCTGTGTCCTCCCTCCCGTGTCCCTCCCGTGTCCTCCCTCCCGTGTCCCTCCTGTGTCCTCCCTCCCGTGTCCTCTACCCCATGTCCCTCCTGTGTCCTCCCTCCCGTGTCCCTCCCGTGTCCTCTACCCCGTGTCCCTCCCGTGTCCTCCCTCCCATGTCCCTCCTGTGTCCTCCCTCCCGTGTCCCTCCCGTGTCCTCCCTCCCGTGTCCCTCCTGTGTCCTCCCTCCTGTGTCCTCCCTCCCGTGTCCCTCCCGTGTCCTCCCTCCCGTGTCCCTCCTGTGTCCTCCCTCCTGTGTCCTCTACCCCGTGTCCCTCCTGTGTCCCTCCCGTGTCCTCTACCCCGTGTCCCTCCTGTGTCCTCCCTCCTGTGTCCTCTACCCCGTGTCCCTCCCGTGTCCTCCCTCCCATGTCCCTCCCGTGTCCCTCCCGTGTCCTCTACCCCGTGTCCCTCCTGTGTCCTCCCTCCTGTGTCCTCTACCCCGTGTCCCTCCCGTGTCCTCCCTCCCATGTCCCTCCCATGTCCCTCCCGTGTCCTCCCTCCCATGTCCCTCCCATGTCCCCCCTGTGTCTTCCACCCCATGTCCCTCCCATGTCCTCCCTCCCATGTCCCCCCTGTGTCTTCCACCCCGTGTCCCTCCCATGTCCCTCCAGTGTCCCCCCTGTGTCCCTCCTGTGTCCTCTCCTGTGTCCTCCACCCCATGTCCCTCCCGTGTACCTCTGGTGTCCCTCCTGTGTCCCTCCCGTGTCCCTCCCATGTGGCTTCCAAGGCAGAAGAGCGGTCAGGGCTGGACCGTGGTGTCACCCAGGGAGGACGTGTCTGAGGCTGGATTGGAACCCAGGACCTCCCACCTCTGGGCTGCCCCTCGGGTGGAGCGGGCTCCCTGGGCGGGGGCTCCCCGCATCTCACGCCTCCCCGACTCCCCGCCTTCTTTCTTCCAGTTTAAGTGCTGCGGCGGTGAAGACTACACCGACTGGGCCCAGAACCAGTACCACAACTGCAGCGCGCCCGGGCCCCTGGCCTGCGGGGTCCCCTACAGCTGCTGCGTCCGGAACAAGGTAGGGTCGGGGCCGCGGCTCGGCGCACGCTGCTGTTTGTCGGTGCCATTTGGATGGGTTTGGAGGGAGGGAAGAAAGCAGATGTGCCCAGTGGCTCTAGGACGGGCCTGGCGCGGGGCCGTCTTTGGTCCAGGCTCTCGTTCCCCTCGTGCCAATGGCCACGCCCGAGGCAGGACTCTAACCCGGGGCTTCCGCCCTCTCTCGGCTCAGGTTCTCGCTTCCAGCCTCGGACAGGCTACCGGCGGACATCCAGCCGCCAAGAATCCTGTGTGGAAGCCAAGGCCGGGAGGGCGACACTCGAGACGAGCCGCCTTCCCGGCTCCGGCTCCTGCTCGCCGCCAGGCTTTGGCCCACACCGATGGGGCATAAAGAAAGGCGGGCCGCCCCCTGGGCCGCCGAGCGGGTACCGATCACCTGCCTGCGTGGCCACGGCAGGCTCCCCGGCGCGCCCAGGAAGGCCCAGGCTCTCCGGAAGGGTCCCTGCTGTGTGGACGCCCCCGAGCTAACCTCCAGAGGTTTGGAGCCGCAGGAGGCGTGCTGCGTCGGCCGCTCCTGTGCAAGAAATCCCAGCATTCCCAGGCAGACGGCGAGCTCTGCGGGGGGGCCGGCAGGGGGCCAGCGTCCCGCCCATCCAGAGCCCAAACGACTATGGAGGATCCTCCCCGATGTTAAAATCAGGCTGGGAAGACGACGAGGAAGTGTCGCGTCACGGACAATCCTAGTAAATTCATGTTAGATCAGCGCCATTAATCATCAGAGGACACTCGGGAGACAGGACACGACTCGGCTGGCCGCGTGGTTTGGGTCAGAACAGGGTCGTGGCTCTGAGCTTTTACTGGGCGTGGGCACTCGGAAAGTTAGCGCAAGCACACGCTTTGTCGGTCAGTCAGTGAGCGCGTATCAAGTGCCTCCACGCGCCAGGCACTGGGCGCCGAATGAAAACGACACGCGCTTCGGCAGCACAGATCTGATCGTGCAGCCACTCGTGTCAGGGCGGCGTCTCCACTGCCAAGATCTTGGGTGGGAGTGAGTCTGAGCAGGCCTTGGTGAAAGGCAGGGAATGATTCGCACTCAGGTCCAGAGGGGGTGGCCCAATTCCCTGGGCCTCCCCCTTCAATACCAGCCTCGGGGGCAAGAGAGGCGATCCCGAACGTGCCCTGGCCGAGAGGTCTAGCCTGTCCTCGTCTTCCCCTCCCCCTCCCTCGACGCCCAGCGCCGCTTCCAGAAGTCACCACCACAACCGAGAGGGAACGTCCCGTTCGTCGGGGATCGGGGAGCCCCTGCCGGCTTCGGGGGACGAGAGCCCTTCTGTGCGCTCCTGAGAGCCGGCCCGGCATCAGCAGACGCCCGTCACCGCGACGGAGAGCATCTCCAGCGGCAGGGCGCGAACTCGGAGCCCGCCTCTCGGGGCACCTTCCCCTTCGGGCGCGATGACGCCTCCCCTGGCCAGCAGCGAATGAGGCCCCTCTTGGCTGGGGCGCGCGAGACTGCCGAGCTTGGAGGACCTTCCTGGAAGGTTGCGTTCTGGCTTCTGGCCGGTCCCTGTCATTGAAAAGGGAAGCCAGAAGATCTCCCGAGAAGGTCCACAGGAGCCACGGGGCCAGACGGAGCGGAAGGAGCCCAAGGGAGGAGGGGGCGTCCGCTCTCCGGCTCTCTCTGGAAGGGGTGGAGGGCCTTGTTCATCCTGGGCCTGGAAGAGTGAGGTAAAGGACTCGGGGAAGAAAGGCAGGCGGAGGTTCAAGAGAAGGCCGTGGCACGAATACCAGCCTTGGGCTCCGAAGCTCCGGGTTCGAGTCCTGGCTCCTGGGCAAGTCACTCGAGCCTCAGTGGGGCTGACCGGGGCAGTGCGTGAGCTGCTTCTGCATTTTCCCATTAGGGGTCCAGGGACTTGTCCGGAGCTTCTTTGTTTTTAGAAATCCTGGCCCTGGGTCTTACAATTGAAACTAAGTATTGGTTCCAAGGCAGACGAGGGCTAAGGGCTGGGCGGTCGGGGTTAGGAGACTTGCCCAGGGTCACGCTGCTGGGAAATAGGTGAACTTACTTTAAAATAGTATTTTGAGAGCATAAATTCACGGTGGGTTCCCTTCGCCATCCTTTTTTCCATCTGAAAACATGATTCCTTTGCCAGACATTGCTAGAGGGGTCCAACCCCGTGCGCCTCCCCCCCCCCCCCCATGAGTGCGTGCCTTAGGGGAAGGCGGGAGTAAAGCAGGGGCCCAGCCCAGTGGAGCGCCTCCTGCGCACGAGGCTGCCCCTCGGGTCCCAGGTCCGCGCCTCATGTTGGGAGGGGAGGGATCTGGGCTCGGAGGAAGGGTCCCAGGTAAGTGAGCAGGAATCTGTTCGTTGCAGAAGTCGCCGCTTCTCCAGGGGCTTAGGGGAGAGATCCCCGAGCTTGGGGTCGGAATTCGGCCTCTGTTCCCACTGCCTGGGTGGCCTTGACCCATTCGCTTCCTCCCCCGGAGCCTCTTCGGGCGCTTGACCCTTTAATGCTGGCCCCGGAGATCCGCGGCCCTTGGGGCCACGGGGTTCTTGCAGCAGATGCGGCTGTGCCCGCCGTGCCGGCCCTCCCTCCGCTGACCCAGCCCGTCGTGCCGTTCTTGCTGGACAGACAGGACGAGGGCCGGCTAGAAGGAGCGGCCTGTGGACAACAGGAGCAGAGCCTGCCTCAGACCCGAGTTCACTGGGTGACTCTGGGCCTCCGTTACCCGCTCTGTGAAACGTCCCTTCCGGCTCTCCATCAGAGATCCTGTGGCTGCTTCGTCTGTGTTAGGAACATTCCCACACTCCGTGAGGCCGAGGGAACAGGACAAAGCAGGCCCCGCTTGTGGGAGCAGAGAGCGCCACGGCCTCTGGGCACCCAGATCTTTCCTGCCTGCGCCCCTGGCCGGCGAGGCCAGGAGAGAGCCGGAGCCAGAGAGGCTTGTCCACAAACAAAGGACGAAGAGGGCCTTTTCTCACTTCATCCTGATTTTGGAGCCAGGATTGGGGCTGATGAGACGCAGGGGCATTGTGGGAAATCTACCAGGCGCCTTCGTTTCCCTCGAGGTCTCGCGGACAGTTTTATCCCCAATTAAAGGCCCCCAGAATGCTGTGGTTTTCAATGATGTCGTTTTCTTACAATTTTCTGGCTTCTCCGTCCATCAACTCTGCCTTTATAATGTGAGAGCCGACCTGGAGCAGCCTCTCTTCCCCTCCAGACGCCTTCTTTCTAGTCTGGGGTAGATGGAGAAGCCACGTAGGCGCGTTGGTTATAGTAGTGTTGAAAAGAAGGATAAACAAGCTCTGAGCGAGAAGACCCAAAGGTGTGAGGGGAACGCAGGGACTCCGGGACAGCTTTTGGGTCCAGTTGTTTGTCTGTTCTGAATAGGCAACGGCACCAGATAACCCAGGGGCACTGAATCACAGCTATTCTTTTTATCACATTTCCAGGGGAAAATAATGAGAGAGGAGAGAGAGGGTGGGGGAGAGACAGAGAGAGGGAGAAAAAGAGAGAGAGGGAGAGAAAGAGAGAGAGGGGGAGAGACAGAGAGAGAGAGAGAGAGAGAGAGAGAGAGAGAGAGAGAGAGACAGAGAGAGAGAGAGAGAGAGAGGGGAGAGAGAGAGAGAGAGAGAGAGAGAGACAGAGAGAGAGAGAGAGAGAGACAGAGAGAGAGAGAGACAGAGAGAGATGGAGAGAGAGAGGGAGGAGGAGAGAGAGGAAGGGAGAGAGAGAGACAGAAAGAGAAAGAGAGGGAGAGAGACAGAGTGAGAGAGAGACAGAGGGGGGAGAGAGAGAGAGACTGAGAGAGAGAGAGAGGAAGGGAGAGAGACAGAAAGAGAGAGAGGGAGATAAAGACAGACAGAGACAGAGAGAAAGAAAAAGGAGGGGGAGGGAAAAGAGATGGAGAGGTGGAGGTGGGGGGAGAGGGGGAGTGAGACAGAGATGGATAGAGGGAGAAGGAGGAGAGAAAGAGGAAGGGAGAAAGAGAGAGGAAGGGAGAGAGACAGAGAGAGAGAGATGGAGAGAGAGACAGAGAGAGAGATGGAGAGAGAGACAGAGGGGAGAGAGAGGGAAGGAGAGAGAGAGGGAGAATGAGGAGAGAGAGAGGAAGGGAGAGAGAGAGGAAGGGAGAAAGAGAGAGGAAGGGAGAGAGAGAGAGGAAGGGAGAGAGAGAGAGAGAGAGAGAGATGGAGAGAGAGACAGAGAGAGAGATGGAGAGAGAGAGACAGAGGGGAGAGAGAGGGAAGGAGAGAGAGAGGGAGAATGAGGAGAGAGAGGAAGGGAGAGAGAGAGAGAGGAAGGGAGAGAGACAGAAAGAGAGAGACAGAGAAAGAGAGAGATGGAGAGAGAGACAGAAAGAGAGGGAGATAAAGACAGACAGAGAGACAGACAGAGAGAAAGAAAAAGGAGGGGGAGGGAAAAGAGATGGAGAGGTGGAGGTGGGGGGAGAGGGGGAGTGAGACAGAGATGGATAGAGGGAGAAGGAGGAGAGAAAGAGGAAGGGAGAAAGAGAGAGGAAGGGAGAGAGACAGAGAGAGAGAGATGGAGAGAGAGACAGAGAGAGAGATGGAGAGAGAGACAGAGGGGAGAGAGAGGGAAGGAGAGAGAGAGGGAGAATGAGGAGAGAGAGAGGAAGGGAGAGAGAGAGGAAGGGAGAGAGAGAGAGGAAGGGAGAAAGAGAGAGGAAGGGAGAGAGAGAGAGGAAGGGAGAGAGACAGAGAGAGAGAGAGATGGAGAGAGAGACAGAGAGAGAGATGGAGAGAGAGAGACAGAGGGGAGAGAGAGGGAAGGAGAGAGAGAGGGAGAATAAGGAGAGAGAGGAAGGGAGAGAGAGAGAGAGGAAGGGAGAGAGACAGAAAGAGAGAGACAGAGAAAGAGAGAGATGGAGAGAGAGACAGAAAGAGAGGGAGATAAAGACAGACAGAGAGACAGAGAGAAAGAAAAAGGAGGGGGAGGGAAAAGAGATGGAGAGGTGGAGGTGGGGGGAGAGGGGGAGAGAGAGAGATGGATAGAGGGAGAAGGAGGGGAGAGAGAGGAAGGGAGAAAGAGAGAGGAAGGGAGAGAGACAGAGAGAGAGATGGAGAGAGAGAGACAGAGGGGAGAGAGAGGGAAGGAGAGAGAGGGAGAATGAGGAGAGAGAGAGGAAGGGAGAGAGACAGAAAGAGAGAGACAGAGAAAGAGAGAGATGGAGAGAGAGACAGAAAGAGAGAGAGGGAGATAAGACAGACAGAGAGACAGACAGAGAGAAAGAAAAAGGTGGGGGAGGGAAAAGAGATGGAGAGGTGGAGGTGGGGGGAGAGGGGGAGAGAGAGAGATGGATAGAGGGAGAAGGAGGAGAGAGAGAGGAAGGGAGAGAGACAGAGACAGAGAGAGAGAGGGAGAGAGAGACGGAGACAGAAAGAAAAAGGAAGGGGAGGGAAAAGAGAGATGGAGAGGTGGAGGTGGGGGTAGAGGGTGAGAGAGAGAGAGAGAATGAGAGAGAGAAAGAGAGCAGCTTAGCCTCTTAGCTTCCCCATTAGACTGGGCTTCTCAGGGAGTAGAGACTGTCTGCTTAGCATAATGACTGGCACATAGTAGGCACTTTATAAATGGGTGTTGACTGCCCAACTGACAGACTGTGAACCCTGTGAAGAACGCAGGCTCCTGGGTCAATCTAGATTTCTTCTTAAAACCCAGCCACAAAGACTGCTGCAGGGGGTTTAACCCTTTGTGTCCTGGACGCCTTTAGCAGTCTGCTGTCTCTGGACCCCTTCTCACAATCATGTTTTTAAGTGGATAAAAATAGGGTTCCCAGGGAAAGTAATTATATTGAAATACAAAAAGGCTGCAGAGCTCAGGCTAGCAGCCTCTGTCCTGAGGGAGGCTCTGGACAACCGCCTTGTTGGCGCGACTCTTTTTCTGTTTCAGACTGACGTCATCAACACCATGTGCGGCTACAAAACCATCGACCAGGAGGTGAGCGAGCCCTTTGGAATGGGAGCCCGGGCTTCCTCCCCATCCCCCCCCCCGCTCCCGGTGCCCATAGGAGCATCCCCAGCCACGGGGGTGACCCGAGCCTGGGCCCCCTCAGGCTCCTCGAGGCAGGAGAGCTGGGCTTCGGGGCCAGCCCGATGCTCCTCCAGGGTGAGGGTTTTCCCTGCATTTTACGGATAAGGAAACTGGTTCAGAGAGGGCCGATGCCTGCCTCAAAGGCGCCCAGCCCGCACTCCCACTGAAGCATCTGTCTGAAAGAGTCAGAAATGGAAGGAGGGAGAGAGAGAAGGGAGGGAGGGAGAAGGCGGGCAGACGTTCCCAGCCTCCCTGGGGTCTGGGGAGAATCACGGGGCTCGGCCCATATCGTAGGTGTCGTGACGTGATGTCCCGGGGCCTGGTCACGGGAGCCCAGAACGGTCCTGGCCGGCGGCCCTCCCAGCCTGTGAGGCTTGCTGAGAGCTTTCCAACAGCCTCACAGGGAGGCCGCATCGCTGTTCCCATTTTACAGATGGAGACATTAGACCTGAGGGATGTTTAAGTGGCTGGTGCAGGGTCAGGTCTGCCCGACTCCTAGCTCACTGTGCTTCCTGGAAAGTGAACTAGGAAGGCCCTAGAATCTGGGGTGTCAGAGCTGGGGGGGCCCTAGAATCTGGGGTGTCAGAGCTGGGGACCCTAGAATCTGGGGTGTCAGAGCTGGGGGCCCTAGAATCTGGGGTGTCAGAGCTGGGGGCCCTAGAATCTGGGGTGTCAGAGCTGGGGGCCCTAGAATCTGGGGTGTCAGAGCTGGGGGCCCTAGAATCTTGGATGTCAGAGCTGGGGGCCCTAGAATCTGGGATGTCAGAGCTGGGGGCCCTAGAATCTGGGATGTCAGAGCTGGGGGCCCTAGAATCTGGGGTGTTAGAGCTGGGGGCCCTAGAATCTGGGGTGTCAGAGCTGGGGGCCCTAGAATCTGGGATGTCAGAGCTGGGGGCCCTAGAATCTGGGGTGTTAGAGCTGGGGGCCCTAGAATCTGGGGTGTCAGAGCTGGGGGCCCTAGAATCTGGGATGTCAGAGCTGGGGGCCCTAGAATCTGGGGTGTCAGAGCTGGGGGCCCTAGAATCTGGGGTGTCACAGCTGGGGGGCCCCTTGTCTCTCCTAGCACGGAGTCAGAGGGAGCCAGGGTTGGGGGGGGCTAAGGTGGACAGCCTGGACTCTGGCTTCGTCGGGCCAGTGGCGGCCTTGTCTGGGCTCAGCAGAGCGGTGCCAGGTGCCAGGCCGGTGTCTGTGTCTCTCGGCAGCGCCTGAGCATCCTGGACGTCATCTACATCCGCGGCTGCACCAGCGCCGTGATCATCTGGTTCATGGACCACTACACCATCATGGCCGGCGTCCTGCTGGGCATCCTGCTGCCCCAGGTGAGTCGGGAGCCCTCCCTCTCATCCTCCATTTTCTCACCTATGAAATGGGGGCAGAAGGAAGTGCTGCTCTGCTCCTGCCCCAGTGACGGGGATCTCACTACCTGCGCAGACCGACCCCTCCTCAAAGTCACCCAGAGCCCAGCCCTAGGGTTGGTCAGGGGTGGGATTTGCACCCAGATCTTCTGCACCCCCCTCCCCCCCAGCTCTCATGAATACAACGGATTGCTGGTAAGAACAGCCATTGTTTACGTGGTGTACCAAGATGGGCCGAGCTCTTTCCTCGGGTTTCATGTGTGCCCTCGAGCTGAAAGGGCTCTCCTGGGGTCGTGCAGTAGATAAGTGTCAGGAGGTTAGATTTGAACCCAGAGCCTGGACTGCAAAGCGCCGGGGGCAGGGATGACCTCCCCCTCCCTCTTTCTGTTCCAGTTCCTGGGGGTGCTGCTCACTCTGCTCTACATCACCAGAGTGGAAGACATCATCACCGAGCACTCGGCCACCGACGGCCTCCTCGGGGGGGAGAAGAAGGACTTTGACATGTCGGGGGGCGGCTGCTGCATGTGTTACCCCTGGGAGCAGCCTCCGGACCTGTGACGCCCCGGCTGCCCCGGCCCTCGGCGGCTGCTTCCGGCTCCCTCGGGCCCTGCCAGGGCGGAGGCGTCCCGGCCCGGCCTGGCCTCCCCGGCCTGCGGGGCTCCGGCCGTCACCCCAGCATCCACCCGAGCGCCGGCCAGCCGTGAATGAAGCCTCTTTCTTTGTCCGGCCTGAGGGGCGGCGTGGGGGGCGCCCGCTTGGCTCGGCCCTGCTCGGGCAGCTTTGGGGGAAATTCTGCCTATTTTTGTACCGATCGGCCCGTGTGCCCGCCCGCCCTGCCCGGAGTCCTGCTCCGGCCGTTTGTGCCACGACCCCGCGCAGTGCCTTGAGCCCGTGCCAGGGCCGAGCTCTGGTGACTCCTTTTTTATGTGATTTTGTATCTTGTTTTATACACAATAACAGACCTCTTGAATGACTCTGGCTCGCCCTTCTGTCCTCCTTTGCTTCTCTCCTTTCTCTCAGCCCTTTGGGGGGGCCCCCAGAGACCTCTGAGCCTGGGGGGCCAGCCAGGAAGGCCTGGGCCCAGTGACCAGGGGACCAGCCCGAAAGGCCTGGGCCCAGTGACTGGGGAAGGCCTGGGGAAGGCCTGGGGCCCAGTGACCAGGGAAGGCCTGGGGCCCAGTGACCTGGGAAGGCCTGGGGCCCAGTGACTGGAGGGCCAGCCTGAAAGGCCTGGGGCCCAGTGATGGGATGGCCTGGGGCCCAGTGACCTGAGGGCAGAAGGCAGGGCCGGCCCCCTGGTGTCCCCCTTGGAGGCAAGGCCACTGAAGGGCTTGCGGGGATTCCTGAAGGCCACTCACTGACTTAGAAAACTGCGCCTGCTTATAGATTTCTTTTTTAATTATTTTGGTAAATTGTATTTTTTTAAAACTTTTCTTCTGTCTTGGTATCAGCTCTTAGGTCAGAAGGGCTGGGGGGGGGGGGTGAAGTGACTTGGCCAGGGTCACACCGCGAGGAAGTGTCCGAGGCCAGGGTGAAGCCAGGCTCTGTTTACTGCCCGCCTCCGTCCCCCAGCTGCATGAAAACCCTTTTTCTCATCTTGACCATCTGACTCGATGCACAGGCACGCGGGTCCCAGAAGAGCGCCAGCCCGAGGCCAGGGTCGCCCTGTAAGATGCGCCACTTCAGGTCTGTGCTCTGACCAAGCAGCCCCACGTGACGAAGCTTTTCTGCCCGCTCAGAAGTCCCAGCAGCAGGAAGGAGAGTGCGAGAGGCGACCCCGATGATGGCCTGCCCGGTGGGCGCGGGATGGGGTGCTGGGATCGTTTTTAGGGTAACAGATTGCAGTTACACAGAACCCAGCACCCCCGTCTCCACCCTCGGAGCCCCCTCGCTGTGTGCCCCTAGTCGCAGTCCGGCGCGGTCGGCCGGCGCTCGGGAGGGCTGGGGGCCCGCTGTCCGGCCGCTGGCTCTTGGGCCGCGAGGGGGTCCGGTGCCGAGGCTTCTCCAGGAAGAACGAGCCCTGTGAGAGCCTGGGGGAGCTCTGGGTGGCCCTCTCTGGGGCTCAGGGTCAGAGAGAAGGCAGGGGGGCAGCAGGCCCGGGGGGCACTTTTTCCCGTTGTAAACCTCAAAATTCCTTAGACTTATAAATGTTGGAAATTTCACCATTGGGAGATTCATACTTGGAAAATTTCTTACTGATAGTCTATTGGAATGGGAACCCCATTGGCATGGGAGGTTCCTTCTCTTCCCTTCTTCAGATTACTTTAGGACAGAAACCTTTTGCTGAACAATGGAAAGGACTTTGACCTATGCTTAAGCATAGAACAGGAATTTCTTTGAGTCTTGATTGATTTTAGAATTGATACAATGGAGATACTTGGAATCAATCTCCACCCTACTCAGTCCTAACAGGATTGAGTAAGGGCTGCAGCCTAGATCAAAATTTAATTATTCCAATCTCTACCCTACTCAAGTTAACAGGATTTAGAAAGGGCTGTAGCAAAGGAGTAAAGATTTAATCATTTGAAAATATGACCTTCAACAGACATGTGCAAAGCCAGAGACCTCTGGGCGGTCCTGGGTTAAGCTAGAGCCTCCATTGGCACAGGGAAATTGATGGACAGTGATTGGTAGATGTGAGAACTGAGGGGAGGGAACTTGGATGGTTTCCTTAAAGATAGGGGGTCTGAAGACTCCAGGGAGGTTGAGAGTTGGTCGGTGTGGCTTGTGTGGGCTCTGAGAAGGCTTGCTCTGAAGGAAGCTGAAGGTGGGGGCCCCTGAGACTGTTTCTCCATTTTGGTCATGTGAGTGATAGGGACTGATCTCTTTTCTTTGCCCCAGCTATCTAAAGGCTTGGGCCTTTTGGCCCAGCCTAAACAGAAGGGGTATTTAAGCCCTATTCCCTTCTCTCCCCTTCCTCTCTCTCTCTCTATCTCTAATTCCTTTCTTGCTCCTATTGTAATTAAACTCCAAAAAAGGCTGACGGCTGACTTGAGTTTTTCATTTAGGAATTACATAGCTGAATTCCTTGGCGACCTTAAATTAATATATATCAGTCTTTTTAAGTTGATTCCCTTGTAACACCGTTGAAGGGGTGCTCGAGCTAAGCCAGATGTCGGTGCTACAGGGATGAACGAGCCCCCTGGGAGGGGTCAAGTGCTGGAATGAGTGTTGGGGCCAGGATTCGAACCCGGATCTTTCCTGATTTCAAGCCCGGGGCCTCTCCGCTGGGTCATGGCTGTGTGAAAGAGCCGCGCTGAGCAGGACATGATTTCTCAGGACTGGGGCGGGCTCAGACTCTAACCTGGTCTCCAGCATACACGAAGAACAACCGGGGATCCGCCAGCCCCCTCTCTGGGGTCAGGCGTCAGAGGGTCTGGCCGTGGATGGGGGAAAAAATGGCCTCTATTGGAGTGGGACCGATTTCCCCATGATCCTTTGTGTTTTGTACGTTTAAAACCATCTTTCCAAGAGGGGGTCCCTGGGCTTGCCGAGGAGCTCTCCGGCTGCTGTGATGGACTTTCCTCACCTTGTTCCTCCCTGTCCCGTCCCTCTTCCTATTGTGTGGAGGCCAAGCGCCAGGGTCTTGGGAGACAACAGGGTGCAGCAGTCCCTGCCCTCGGGGATTGGCATGCCCCTGGGGGGCCTGGGACGCCGTCCCGCTCCTCTTCCTCTTCTCATGGGTTGTCAGGCTTCTTCCCTCCCCCTTGCAGTGATCTCTCCTCCCTCTCTTCTCTGCTGCCAAATCTTGTCTCCTAGCAAGAGGGAGACCCAGGAAGAGGATCCTCCCAAGAGATGGGAGAGCCCAGAGACCCTCCTGAGAGATGGGGAGCCCAGGGACCCTATCTGAGAGATGGGGAGCCCAGGGACCCTATCTGAGAGATGGGGGAGCCCACGGACCCTCCTGAGAGATGGGGGAGCCCAGAGACCCTCCCCGAGAGATGGGGAGCCCAGGGATCCTACCTAAGAGACGGGGGAGTCCAGGGACCCTATCTGAGAGATGGGGAGCCCAGGGACCCTATCTGAGAGATGGGGGAGCCCACGGACCCTCCTGAGAGATGGGGGAGCCCAGAGACCCTCCCCGAGAGATGGGGAGCCCAGAGACCCTACCTGAGAGATGGGGGAGCCCAGGGACTTTCCTGATAGGACAGAGGGAGATCTGAAAGGAAAGTAGGGGAAGGAAACTAGGGGAGGATTGGTGCCATCCATCTAGGGGAATCTTGTTTCCAAGGAGATAAACTCCAGGCAGGGCCCTGGAAGACCTAAAAAGCTGGGTGTAAGACCCCAGACTCATTTGTGTTTGTGGCAAGCCCTCTGTTTCCTTCAGCTGGGAAAAATGGCCCCATTTGTGAGAGAAAGGGAAGGGGAGAGCTTTACATATCTAATCTTTACAGTTTGCATAGTTAACACATTACATGTTTACTATCCTGTTGCAGTCATCAGCTCATGTTAAGTGAGGGTTATGAGGCACTCTTTGGGGCAGTGGTCAGAGCACCCGGACTGGGGTCAGGAAGACTCATCTTCCCCAGTTCTTAGCGGTGTGACCCTGGGCGTTTCACCCTGTTGCCCTCAGTTTTCTCCTCTGCAAAATGGGCTGGACAAGGAAATGGCAAACCACTCAGTCTCTGCCAAGAAAATCCCAAATGGGGCCATGACCGAAACAACTGAACAGCAACAGTCTAAGGGCGATACAGGGTGTCCACCCTCAGCTTGGGAACCCTGTAAATGACCACTCAGGCTCGGAGTTCTGCCTCGTCCGCTCTGAGGACTTGACTTCGGGCAAACAGCTGAGTTCAATGGCAATCCTGAACCCTCCGTGAGGAATGCCAGTTAAGTGCTGGTTCTAGCACTGGGGCACAGGAGTCCCCTTCCCCTCCCAGCCTCTTTGCGGTCGACCCAAAGTCCAGGCTACTGGAAGCATTTGGAGCAAATTGTAGGACAGGGGCCGTGGCTAGGCAGCTGCCAAGAAGGGAAGTTTCCTCCCAAGTTCCGGGTCCTCGAGGGTGCGGGCCCCCCGGCAGCATCCGGCTGCCGGCCATAGATCCCCTCGAATTCCTCGATGGGTTTATACAGGACCCAAAAGTCGCCCCAGATTTTCGTCTGCCGTCACTTCATTTCATCCAGTGGCTCTGAAAGACTTTCCACTTTTAGTCTCAGAAAGCCTGATTGAAAGGACCCGGACAGGCTTTGCCAAGGGAAGTTCTCAAGGCTGAATCGCGCTGGGTCACTTGGACTCCACGAGCATCGCTGAACTCCAGGAGAATCCTTGGGGGGTTCCTGTAGGCACAAATGTGCCCGTTTTACAGGTGAGGAAACGGGCAGGGAGAGGGGAAGTGATTTTCCCAAAAGCAACAGGAAAATCATTCAAGGCATCAGTCAGAGGTTTGCAAAGCACTAAGGGGTGTGAAAAGGTCCCCAAGCTCTTTATAAAGCTCCATTCCAGAGAGATTTTGCCACCCCCTTAGGCGTGCACACATGCAATGTGTGTCGACTGTTCAGTCATTTCAGTTTTGTCCAACTCTTTAAGATCCCATTTAGGGTTTTGTTTTTTTTTTGCAAAGAGACTGGATTGGTTTGCCATTTCCTTCTCCAGCTCATTTTACAGATGAGGAAACTGAGGCAAAAGGGGTGAAGTGACTTGCCCAAGGTCACACTGCTAGTAAGTACCTGAGGCTATATAGCCAGATACTAGAGTAGTTGGCCAATTCCTTCTCCCACTCATTTTACAGATGAGGAAACTGAGGAAAACAGGGTGAAGTGACTTGCCCAGGGCTACATAGCCAGATACTGGAGTGTTTTGCCATTTCCTTCTCCAGTTCATTTTATAGATGAGGAAACTGAGGCAACAGGGATAAGTGACTTGCTCAGAGCCACACAGTTATTGAGTGGCTGAGATCAGATTTGAACTCGGGGAGATGAGTTTTCCTGGCTCCAGACCCAGCACTCTATCGACTGCATTATTCAGCTGTTCTATACATATTATGCGTACACACACACACACACACACACACACACACACACACACACACACACACACACCTTGTTTTGCTACACTTTGGTTCGTTGACATAGATTAGTTTCTCCTGGAAACTAAAAATCTTGGAGAGTTGCCTAGGACAATGGGAGGTTGTGACTCTCTCAGGGTCACACAGCTAGATGTATCAGAGGCAGGATCTGAATCCAAGACTTCTGACTCTGAGATTGGTTCTCTTTTTCCATACTACTACTCATATATAAGTATATGCCAATCAAAAAGCATTCAGGTGCTTCCAATGTAGTACAAAATACATATTTACACAGAGAGACATTTCTGCTCCACATTAAAGAAAGAAATTGTAAGCAGATTTATTTTTATTTAATAATATTTTATCCCCCCCTTACATGTAATAACAATTCTTAACATTTAAAAAAATTTCGAGTACTAAATTCACTCACTTCATTCCTCCTTTTGCTGGGCCAGTAAGTAATCTGATAAAAGATTTTACATGTGTGATCACTGAAAACGTCTTTCTATATTAATCCTTTTGTGGGAAAAAAAACAAAGAAAGTGATATATATTATGCTTTGCTCTGGATTCAGACTCCATCAGTTCTTTCTCTTGAGGCAGATGGCAGTTTTGACATGAGTCCTTTGGATTTCTCTTGGATCATTGTATTGCTGAGAATAGTTATTTATTGTTTATCATACAATAATTGCTATTACTGTGTACAGTATTTTCCTGAGTCGGCTTACTTCACTCTGCAATAGTTCCTGTGAGTCTCGGTTACTCTGAAATCCTCCTCTTTATTTCTTTTTTCTTTTAAAAAGTTTATTAAAAAGAAAACAAAACAAAACTCTTATTTTCTGTCTTAGAATTGATACTAAGTATTAATTCCAAGGCAAAAAACGGGGGTACAGGCTAGACAATGGTGGTTGAGTGACTTGCCCAGGGTCACACAGCTAAGAAGTACCTTGAGACCAGATTTGAACCATCTCCAGACCTGACTCTATCCATTGACACACCTAGCTGCCCCCTGCTTTCCATTTCTTATAGCATAATACTATTCTATCACACTCATATATCAAAAATGTAGTCATTCCTCAGTTGATGGGTATCCCCTCATTTTCCAATTCTTTTCCACCACAGAAAGAACTGTTATAAATATTTTTGTACATATAAGTTCTTTTCCTTTTGGTTTTTATCTCTTTATCAATACAGACCTAGTAATAGTATTGCTGGGCCAAAGGGTTATGTATAGTTTTATCTCTTTGGGGGCATAATTCATGACAACTCACAACAGTGTCTCCATTTTTCTATATCCCTTACAATTGTTATTCTAGCTGATCTGATAGGTAGAGGGTGGCCTCAAAGTCATTTTAATGAGTATTTCTCTAATAGTGATTTAGAACATTTTTTCACATGATTATAGATACCTTTAATTACTTTAGAACTGTCTGTTCTTGTATTCTTATACATGTCTCATTTCTCTATGTATTTGAGAAATGATACTTTTCTTAGAGAGACTTGTAATTTTTTCCTCATCATTATGGTTGTGTATTTCCTTCCATCCAATTTTCTCCTGTTTATCCTACTCTCACTCCTTACCTCCTGCTCTTTCTCAAAAGGGTTTTGCCTCTGATCACTGCCTCCCAATTTCACTTCTACCAGTCCTTCCCCTCCTACTTTTTTGTAGGATAGGATAGATTTCTACTCAATTGAGTATCTATATTCTCTCTAAGCCAATTCTGATGAGAATAATGTTTAAGGGCTCCTTTCCCCACTTTCTCCATCTTCCCTTCCATAATAAAAACTCTTTCATGTCTCTTATGTGAGATAATTTACCCCATTTTACCTCTCCTCCTAAAGCATTCCTTTTTCTCACTCCTTAATTTTATTTGTTTTTAGATATTTCATCATATTCAACTCATATCCTTGCCCTCTGACTATGTATATTCCTTCTAACTGCCCTAATAATAAAGCTCTTAGATGTTACAAGTACCACCTTCTTATCTAGGGAGACAAACCTATTGAATCTCTTATGATTTCTCTTTCCTACTTACCTTTTTATGCTTCTCTTGGATCTTATATTTGAGAATCAAAATTTCTATTTGGCTAAGGTCTTTTAATTGGGAATGCTTGAAAGTCTTATGTTTCACTGAGTGCCCATTTTCCCCCTTAATGGATTATACTAATTTTTACTGGGTGATTCCTAGCTATAGTCCTAGCTCCTTTGCCCTCCAGAAAAATATAATCTAGGTTCTCTTACCCTTTATTGTAGAAGCTGATAAGTCTTGACTGTGGTTCCATGATATATGAATTGTTTATTTTTGGTAGTTTGTAATATTTTCTCCTTGACCTGGGAGTTCTAAAATTTGGTAAGGATGCTCCTGGGAGTTTGCATTTTGGAATCTCTGGAGCTGATCAATGGAATCTTTCAATTTCTAATTTGCCCTCTGGTTCTAGAATATCAAGGCAGTTTTCCTTGATAATTTCTTGAAAGATGATGTCTAGGCTCATTTTTTGATCACGGTTTTCAGGTACCTGGATCGATTTTCCAGGTCAATTGTTTTTCCAATGAGATATTTCACATTTTTTTCTTTTTCTTCTTTACTTTTATTGTTTTTTAATGTTTCACAGAGTAGCTTCCATTTGCCCAATCCTAATTTTTAAGAAATTATATCGTTTAGTGAGATTTTGTGCCTCCTTTTCCATCTGGCCAATTCTACTTTTCTAGAAGTTCTTTTTCTCAGTGAATTTTTGTATATCTTTTCCCATGTGGCCAATTCTACCTTTAAGAAATTTTTATCTTCAATGAGTTTTTTTATATCTGATTTCATTTGGCCAATTCTGCTTTTTATGAAGTATTTCTCTTTAGCAGATTTTTGTGCCTCTTTTACCAATTGGCCCATTTTGTTTTTAAAGGTATTACATTGTTAAGTGTTTTTTGGGTCTCCTTTACTAAGCTGTTAACTCTTTTTTCATGATTTTCCTCTATCACTCTGATTTCTTTTTTCAATTTTTCTTCTATCTCTCATATTTGATTTTTAAACTCTTTTTTGAGCTTCTCCAGTAATTGTATATATGTGTGTGTGTGTGTGTGTTTGTGTATGTATATACATACAGTTGGATGCAGCAGTATTGACCCTATTGTCTTCTTCTGAATTTGTGTTTTTTTCTTCCTTATCACCAAATATACTTGTCACCAAAATAACTTTCTATGTTGAGTTTCTTTTTTTTTTTTGTTTTGGTCATTTGCTCATTTTTCAGTCTTTCTCTTTTTTATCTTTTATCTTTTTGTCTTTTAAATTTAAAAAGAAACTGTTGTAGGAGATCTCCATACTTGTGAAGAGAATACTATCTTAAGCTTCAAGTTCTTTGCTCAGCTGCCTTCAGAACTAGTTCTGGGATCTACAAGTTTTCAGTTCTTCCAAGGTCGTATGATATAAGGAGAGATGTTTTTAATCCTTTCCCAGCTTGTGCTCTGGTCTGTGAGCCATCACGAGGACTCTTTTCCACCCTGGAATTGTGACCAAGGTCCCCTGCTCCCCTGGTGTCTCAAGCATTGGTGTATGCCAATATTTCTCTTCACCGTAGATTTTCAACTTGTTTTTTTTTTTTAATTTTATAGTATTTTATTTGATCATTTCCATGCATTATTCATTAAAGACAAAGATCATTTCCTTTCCCTCCCCCCACCCCCCTGTAGCCGACGCGTGATTCCACTGGGTATCACGTGTGTTCTTGATTCGAACCCATTGCCATGTTGTTAATATTTGCATTAGAGTGTTCGTTTAGAGTCTCTCCTCTTTCGTGTCCCCTCATCCGCTGTAGTCAGGCAGTTGCTTTTCCTCGGTGTTCAACTTGGTTTTGAATGTGGACAAGACAACAGAATCCTTCACCCAGAACTAGTAAAGGGACCCCTGTAATCTCCTTCTGATCAGCTGTTTGACTCCCTTCTGGCTGAGAGCTTCAGAAGCTTTTGCAGCTGATTCAGCTACCCCAAGGCTTGTGCTGGTTTGAAGAGGTGGGACTGCTCCATGTTTCACTTCCACTAGGGTTTGACAGACCTGCCTGCTGACCTTCTAAGTTGTTTTGGCCTGACAAATTGCTTCAACCTACCCTTTTGTGGGTTCTTCTCCTCCAGAATTCATTTTTGAGATGTTATAGCAAAGTCATTGATAGAGATCTGATGGGTCCGTGTACCTTCTCCTTTGTCTTGGTTCCAAACCCCCAAATGTGGGATGGAGGTCAAAGGATGAGTCCCCCATCTCTGGAAGTCTAGCCTGGAGGCTCAATGATGATTTTTGTTGGGAATTCCTGTGTTGGGAGGATTTCCTGCTCAGATATGGATGGATTGCATTAGAATTCCTTTACAGCCTTAGAGCATTAAATATATATATAAGCTATTATTGTTAGTTATTATTATTAATATTATAGACCCCTCTACTTCTGATTACCTTTTAAAAGAATATTCATAGAGCAAGATAACTTATGCTATATTTCCCTCTGGTGGAAGATATTGGTATTGTGAACTTCTCATCCTCAGTCCAGCTCTTCTTTTTTATTGCTGTTAGATTTAATTGTGGTTGGACCTTGAATATTTATATAGGTGGTCGCCAATTTCCAAATCCCAAAATGAATTACTAAAATAAATGGAATTTATGGTAATTTATTTACAATAGAGGGAAAATGTTAAGAAATGAGAAAAGGAGAGAGAGGGGGGGGACAGAGAAAGGGAGGGAAAGAGAGACAGACAGACAGAGAGAGAGGACAGAAAGGGAGGGAGGGGGAGAGGGAGAGAGGGAGAGAAAGAGAGAGGACAGAGAAAGGGAGGGAAAGAGAGAGGACAGGGAAAGAGAGACAGACAGACAGACAGACAGAGAGAGGGTGAGAGACAGAGAGAGAGGACAGAGAAAGGGAGGGAAAGAGAGAGAGGGAGAGAAAGAGAGAGGGGACAGAGAAAGGGAGGGAAAGAGAGAGAGAGAGAGAGGACAGAGAAAGGGAGGGACAGAGAGAGAGAGAGAGAGAGAGAGAGAGAGAGAGAGAGAGAGAGAGAGAGAGAGAGAGAGAGAGAGAGAGAGAGGACGGACTCTGGCTTCCACTGATACTAGTTAGAATTTCTAAGCCCCAGCTAGAGGAAGAGAATCTCAATATGATGGGCCTTTTCTGGAGGCTTCACACCTCCATCTAAAAGGAAAAGCAGATTTCCTTGATCTCCTTGAGTCGAATATAATCTTCTGGTCTCTGGTCCTCTTTTTAAAGATCTTTTTCTCTTGTGTCACCTCCCTTAAATTTCACATCTACCATTCACAGAAGACACTTTTTTTCCAGGACTGCCCACTCTTTAGTTCACACCTTCTTTGGCCGAATTATACCTTTTTGGGTTACTTAACACCTTTTTTGGTTAGTTCACCTTTTATAGTTACTTAACACCTTTTTTGTAGTTAAAATGGGTAGGTCTACTTAAATACTGAGTTATCACCTTTTGGGGATTAAAATCTAAAAATGGATTGTGGATTACAATTCAATCTTCTCAATAAAGGAAGAGCTAAGTACCTTCATTGTTACAATCAGGGGAGAGCTAAATCCAATCTTCACATTGCCCAGCAAATAGGACAGCCTCCAGGGAGCACAAAGGCCAGAGAACCTGATCCATTCAGTCCATCCACAGGATATTAATAAACAGCCCAGCTCTGAACTAGATCCATAGTGGGGATAAAGAAACACAGACTCACCTGCCAGTGATCACAGGTGATCACCCAGGTCTTTTTAGGCTTAATAACTTAGTTGATGACCCAGCTTGATAAAGAGTCTTTGCTTTTGAAAGCTGTAGTCCAACACTGTGTGCAAGAGAAGTTTGAAGCAAGTAAGGAAAACCCAAGAAAGGACCCTGTTCACTAGGACAATATTAGCCCCGAAATTAGAGCTGGAACTTAGGGAGTAGAGGAGTTGTAGGGGTCTTGCAACTAGAATGTCAGAACTGGGAGAATTCTTAGATCTTTGGATGTCAGAGCTGAGAGGCACCTTGAAATATATCAAGTATTACTGCTAGAAAGAGATTTAGGACATGAGCTGGAAGACTTGAAAACAGAATATCTTTGGTGAGCCCAGAGGGGACTCTTTGGGGCAGAAGTCACACAAGATCTCACAGGGCATAGGGTCTGATAGGAACTGTATCATCCAATCCGGTGATGACATTTTTTAGGTTTCCAGAAACAAAAAGAAGTATTTGTGGTTTGAGAAATTGGCTTCCTAAAACTTGTCATATGAAAGAGAGTCTAGATCCAGAAAGTGGGGATAAATTAGATTCTGAGCCCTTTAGATTTTGAGCAAGCCTGCCACCTTAAAGGTAAGCCAAAGGCATAATTTCCCTGATTTCTCCTACCTTCCCTCCCTCCCTCCTCCCAGAGTAGGGCAGGGGGCAAGTTCCCTTGTTGCCTCCCCCACAAAAAGCATATTACTTTTATAGGCCATTCAGTTCTATTCCTTGTAAATGTGATGGAATGCTACTGTGCTGTAGGAAATGATGAAAAGGATAGTTTCAGAGAAATCTGGGAAGACTTGTATGAACTGATGCAGAACTGATGATGTAAGCACAACCAGAAGAATAATTGATCCAATAATAGTAACATTGTAAAGATAATCAACTTTGAAACACTTAGGAACTCAGATCCGATTAATGACCAACAATTCATGATGGGGTTTGCTGCCCACTCTCCAATAGAGAAGTAAAGGATTCAGAGGGTAGATTGAGCCTTTGGGGGGGGGGGCAGAGAGAGGGAGAGCATAACCAATGAGAGAATTTATTTTGCTTTACTATACACATTTGTATGAAGGTTTTTTTTTTCTTGCTTTTTTCCATTGGGAAAGAGAGAAAGATAAAGAAGGCAGATTTTTGTTGATTAGAAAAAAATTAACAAATAATCATAAAGTATTGTGTTTGTTTTTTTTTTACCTCCACAGCCCCGTAGTTTCATGCAAGTCGTATCACTTTTTTACAAATGAGGGAAACTGAAGCCCAGAGAGGTCAAGTTAGATTTATGTAAGATCATTCAGCGTTTTGCCCAGCTCTTCTGACTCATAAATACAGTGGTCCCTCACCACATCCCCCAGGATGCTCAGCTTTGAGGCTGCCTCCAGGTGTTTGAAAGGGGTCCCATAGGGTGAAGGTAGCCTATTCTTAAACCATGTTAAGGGCAAATGCTCCTTGAACAAAGTTAACCTCAGAGTTGGAAGGGACTCACCACAGTATCCCTAGTAAAAAGTCATCCAGCTTTCTTGCCACCAGAGGCAGCTCGTTCTCTTTAGATTCTGAGAGTGAAGGGCCTTTCTCTCTTTTTCTTTATTTCCCCAGTGCCTACCATAATGCCTGGCACGTGATAGGCATTTGATATTAATTGATCAATATTAATATTGATTCCATATGTTCTAGAGCTAATGGTGGAGTGTTCAGAGCCCCCTGAGACTCAGAAGATCTGCTTTGGAATCCAGCCCCTGGCATTTACCAAGCTATATGACCCCTCTTTTTTTTTTTAATTTTTAAAATTTTATTTAATTAATTTAGAACATTTTCCCATGGTTACAGATTCATGTTCTTTCCATCCTCCCCTACCACCACTGTAGCTGATGCGCAATTCCACTGGGTTTTACATGTGTCTTTGGTCAAGACCTATTTCCCTATTATTGCTATTTGCACTGGAGTGATCGTTTAGGGTTTATAACCCCAATTATATGCCCCTCTTGAAGCCCCAACTCTCTCATCTATAAAATGAGGATGGTAAGATTTGTATTATTTGCCTCCCAGGGCCAGGATGAAGAAAATACTTTGGAAAGTTTTAAGAAACAAGGACCGGCATCCTAGGAATCATCCCTATCATATTATTAGTTTTAAGCATTATTATTTTAATATTATTAGTATGAGTTGGGTACTATACTAGTGGGTAGGTACATGGTGCAGTGGATAGAGTGTCTAGACTTAGAGTCAAGAAGACTCATTTTCCTGAGTTCAAATCTGGCTTCAATGCAGCTATTTCCTAGCTGTGCTAGTCCCTGGGCAAGTCACTTAACTTTGTTAGCCTCAGTTTCCTTATCTGCAAAATGAACCAGAGAAGGAAATGACAAACCACTTCACCAAAGAAAACCCCAAATGAGATCAGGAAGAGTCAGACATGACTGAACAATGCTGTAAATCATGCCAGAGCTGGAGGGAACCTTTAGATGTCAGCTGGTCCAATGGCTTCATTTTATAGGGGGAGAGACTGGGACCCAGAGAAAGTAATGGAGTTGCCCTTAATATAGAGGCATCATAGGCTTTAGAGACCATCTAACTAGGTATGATGGTTATCCTATTCCTTGCCTTCTCAATGGATGGAGGGAACTGAACATTTTCAAAAGGAAAAAAAGGAGCCTCTAACAATCTCCTCGGTTGGGGTGGGGGTGGGGTCGGGGAACAGAGGTTGGGGGATGGGACAGGAAATGTGGCTAATTCAGGGCCATACAATTAAGAAGCAGCAGGGCTAGGATTCAAACCCAGAGCGTTTAAATGCAAATACATTCTCCCCTCCGTGGGTAGAATCCAGCCTCCTCATCCTTTCCCATATTTTCATCCAGCTTCATTCTTGTCAGTTCACCTGGATGGGATCTCAGTAGCCAATGAATGTAGTTCCTCTTCCCGCATCTTACAAGCGAGGACCATAGAAGTTGAGAAATGATTCTCCAGGTAGTAGAGACACATTGTAGCCTCGCTTTCATCTTGAGAAGCCTGCAGTACTCCGTTTGGACACCAGGTGGCACGGCCCGCCTGTAATTCAAACTCTACCCGCCTCCGGTCTTGGCGTCCAAAGGGAGATGGGATAGGTAGCATTAGAAGCAGAGGCAGAGCCACAGGCGGCTAGGAGGCGGACTCTCGCCCCGTCTTGGTGACTCAGGGTGCTGACAAAGGGAAGGAGGCGTGAAACTTGACTCACGTCCGTCATTCACAAGCTGGACGATCTTGGACAAATCACATGCCCTCCCGGGGCTCCAGGTTCTTCTCTAAAATGAGGAGGTGCGTCTAGAGCAGACGTTTTTAATCCTTTCCCCCCTCCGTGTCCCGATCCCCTTTGGCAGTCTGGTGGCGTCTATGAACCCCTTCTTCAAATAACGTTTTAAACGGATAAAAGAAAATGCAAAGGATGATGAGGGAACCTAATTATATCACAATAGAGTTCTCAAAATATTTTTTTAAAATAAGATCATGAAGGGGCAGCTGAGTAGCCCAGTGGATTGAGAGCCAGGCTTAGAGATGGGAGGTCCTAGGTTCAAATTTGGTCCCAGACACTTCCTATCTGTGTGACCCTGGGCAAGTCACTTCACCTCCTTTGCCTACCCCATATCACTCTTCTGCCTTAGAACCAGTACACCGTATTGATTCTAAGACAGAAGGTAAGGGTTAAAAAAAAAAAAAGAATTCGATTCTGGGGCAGCTGGCTGGCTTAATTGGATGGAGAGTCAGACCTAGAGACAGGAGGTCTTGGGTTCATATCTGATGTGTGATCCTGGGCAAACCACTTAACCCCCATTACCTAGCCCTTACTGCTCTTCTGCTTTGGAACCAATAGACAGTATTGATTCTCTGATGGAAGGTAAGGATTTTTTTAAAAAAGCATTTGATTCTCCTGCCTAAGCCCTCCAGGATCCCTCTCACCAAAATCCCTGACACTCCTCTGACCCCTGTTTCACTATGCACCAATGTCCTGGTCTCCTCAGAGATTTCAGAATTTCCCTTTGACATTTTGTGTCCCTCCGGTGTTGGGACATTGAGTTAAGATCTGAAATTTTTTTTTTATCTTAAAGGAGTCCCTAACAATCATCTTCACCTCCCCTAATTATTATATTGCAGGAGAGTACAGTGATTTATATTCATTATCTCCCAGGAGCCTCACAACAACTTTGTGAGATAGCCATAGTAATTGTTGCCTCCATTTTACAGATGAAGGAAACTGAGGTCCAAAGAGGCAAGTGACTTGTCCAGGACCACGCTGCTAAAGTATTAAGAGTTAAAACGGAAATGTACACGTTCTGACTTGAAATCTAGCCATCCTTCCACTGAAATATGTTTCTTAGCCAGCCTAGATTCTTTCTCAGAAGAAAAAGGATGTAATTCATCTCCAAACAAATTAACACTTTTTCTTTCTTTTTAAAACCCCACTTTCTGTCTTAGCAACAACTCTGGGACACAAGGGCAAAGTGGGGCAAAACCCGGTTAAATGACTTGTGACTCGGGTCACACAGCTAGGAAGTATTTGAGGCCAAATTTGAACCCAAGTCCTACTGACTCTCTCTATACTGTACCAATGAGCTGCCCTGAAGTAAACACTCTTTTAAAAGCCTGGGTGCCCAGTGTAGTGGTGCACACCTATAATCTCTGCTATTGGAGACCCTGAGGCTGGTGGATTGCTTGGGCTGCCATAGGACTAAATCTATCCAGTGTCCAAATTTAAGTTCAGCACCAAGTGGAGAAACCCTGAGGTTCAGGGGCCAGTCAGCAGGTAGCCCAAAGAGAGAAGAACCAATCCAATCAGAAATGGAACTTCCTTGATGATCAATTTTGGAATCATGACCATGAGTGGCTGCTGTACTTCCAGCCTGGGCAAAACAGGGGGTCCCAGCCTCAAAAAGGAAATAAAAATAAAATAAAAAATCCTGGGAGGCAATTTGGTGTCATGGAAAGAATACTGAATTTGAAACAGGGTCAGAGATTTAGAGCCCAAAGGAACACTCGAGGTCATTGAGTCCATTTTATGGTTGAGCCACTGAGGCTGAGGGAAGTTGTATTTCCCCAGAGTGCAGTCAGAATTCGAAACCAGGCCCTTTAATGTCCAATCTGGCCCTCTTCCCACCCCATCATGCCACTTCTCTCTTGAGAATTGTGTCTAAAAGTGGGATTTTGTTTCAGACAGAATCACAGGGTCGTAAAGACATGACACCAAGACCAGCAGCCCTCCAGCTCATCCCCTTCCAGTTCAGTTCTGGAGCCAATTCATTTTGCATCTTCAATATCTGCCCCAAATATGTGTACCCTTGAGCCAACTGGATGCTCAGTCCATGCAATCGCACATCAGGGTCTAGGCAATAATCATTCTTCGGCAACTTGATTGTTCCTCTCAGAGCAGCTAGACCCCTTTTGCATGCTTGTCCTCGATCTCTTTGGGGGGGATTTCACCAGTGCTGGAGCCTGATGGGAACAGAACAAGAATGCCAGAAAACCTTTAGAGAAGGGGTCCTAAATCTGGGGCCAGGAATGGTTACGAAATTGTCCACGTTTGTAACTATATTTTGATCTAATTGATTTATTTGGGTAAAAAAATGTATTTTCTACATTTTAAAATGACTTTATATATTATCATACATTTATTCATATAAATATATTGAAGCATTAAAATTGATGCATTAAAAACTACTCTGAGGAGCAGTTAGGTAGCACAGTGGATAGAGTGCCAGACCTGGAGTCAGGAAGATCTAGGGTCAAATATGTCTCAGACACTGCCTAGCTGTGTGACTGTGGACAAGTCACTTAACCCCAATTGTTGAACCCCTGCCACTCTTCTTAGAACTGACACTAAGACAGAAGGTAAGGTGTTGTTTGTTTGTTTTTTAAGACATTGCTTTGAGAAGGGGCTCATGGGCTTCACCAGACTGCTGAGGGGAGCTCAATGCACACAAAGAGATTTTAAGATCCCCTGATGTACAGGGACTTTCCCTTCAAGATGAATCCTGTGCAGGAAGTCTTCCCTTAACATTGGAAACCCCAGTTTGAGGCTGTTCTTGATATAAATAATTGGGGGGGGGGGTCATCCTACAAAGCTAAGTCAGGGGTTGCATCAATCAGGTCATTGTCCTCGACCTTTACAAAGACATGGGAGAGAGGTTGAGTCACTTGCTGTGCCACTGGTGAGGAGCAGCCACATTAACACTACACTGCCCACCTCCCAAGGCTGATGTAGGGGGAAGTACTTTGCAAATCTGAAATCCCTGTAAAAAGTGATTTAAGATGACTCCTCTCTTGTGAAATTAACTGATGAGGATTCCCTCCAATGATGCAAATCTCAACCATTCCTGCTGGCAGACTATGCAACTTGTTGCATCCTCTGATAAATTCCAAGATGGTGGAAGACTTCCTTAATTTCTCCTGACATCCAAGAAAACTGATGCAGCTCCAGCCCCTTGGCTGCCTTTCCTTTCCTCAGACATAAAATGAATTGATGACACCCAGCTTCCCAGAATTGTGGGAATTCAGCTGAGCTGTGAGGTTCAACTTGAGATAATGCAGGTAAAATGTTTTTCAAACTTTAAATAGTTTTATAATTGTTATCATCTGTTGTTAGACACTAGCTGTGTGACCCTGGTCAAACCACTTACCTCCTTTTTGCCTCAGTTTCCTCTTCTATAAAATGAGGATCAGAGTAGCTTCTACCTCCCAGAGTTGTAAAGATTAAAGGAGATGATAATTATAAAACGTCTACCACAATGCCTGACACGTAGTAGGTGCTATATAAAAATATTAGTTTTTTTTTTTATTTGGAAGACCTGAATACAAACATAGTCTCAGATCCTTACTAGCTATATGACCTTGAACAAGTCATTTAACCTCTGCCTCTGTTTCCTCCACCATTAAATGGGAACAATAATAGCACCTCCCTCCCTGGGTTGTTGGAGGATCAAATGAAATAATATTTGTTAAACACTTAACACAGCACATAGGAGGTGATGTATACATTCGGGAGAGAAGGGTAGACACACTCTATTAGATTGAGACAGAAAGATTAGATAAGTGTCTGGCTCCCATCCTCAAGAAGCTTGTGGGGTTAAAGAAGACCCAGAGAAGGCTATAAAGTCTCCTGGTGATGGATGGTGCATTATTTTTATTCTAATTTTAGCATCTCCTAAGCCTCAAGAACAACAGGAATGAAAGTTTCAGAATTCAAAGGTAAGTTTTAGGATCACAGATCCCTTTCAGCTTGATGTCATTGTGTTCAAACTGCCTCATTTTACAAATGAAGAAACTGAGGACCAAGCAACCAAGGTCACCTGGGTGACAAACAGTCGAGGTAGGATCTGATTTCAGATCTTGTGCTATATTTTTTCTTTTTTCATTTTTTTTCTTGTGCAGAGCACATTTTCATATTGGCCATTGTTGTAAGGTGTGCTCTTTCCACTGCCTTCTTTGGTCACAAGACAAAAAGCATCGTGGGTGAAAAATTATAACAATGTTGGCAACTTCCATTCCTGTTGCTCTAAAAGGTGACAAAGTCCTTACAATCCTGGGAGATGGTAAAAAAAGATTCTTCTTCCTAGTTTGATGATAGTGAAGCTGAAGGCTAAAGAGGGAAGTCTCTCATCCCCAGCAGCAGGAATTCTGCAGGACTGAGAGTGAGTTAAATGTCCTTGGGGCAGACTTTAGGGTTCAACAATGTTTACTCCCTGAATATTAATCCTCCGGCTAGAGGAGAAAAAGAGATTTGTGGCTAGGCACGTAGGGGATGCTCAGCAAATATTTGTTTAATTCATTTCAAGAAGCAAGCCAGCCTCCCCCAGGACAAACTTTGCCCTGTAAATAGTGTCTCCCTTTTCACTTTCAGGATCAGATATCAGCTCCTCAATTGGCGTTTTCCAGCCCTCTACAACCTTTTATTGCATATGATTCCCTTCAAGGCGTACTGTTTTAGTCAATCTGGTCTTTATGCTATTCCTTATCCATGATGCCCTATATCTAGCCTCTGTGCCCTCCATGCCTGGAATATAGCCCTTCCTCATTTCTGTCTCGAGAAATCCTAAATTGCCTTCAAGGGATAGCTCAAGGGCCATTTTCTACAAGTTGCCTTTTCTGATCTTCCCAAATGCTTTGGACACTTTCTCTTATCACTTTGTATTGATTTTATGTTTCTATTCCCCTCTCTCAGCCCCACTAGACTATAGTCTCCTTAAGTATAAGGACTTTCCCCTTTTCTTTACCGCCCCCCCCCCCCAAGTGCCCAGGCCAGCATAAGCACAAACTTTCAGTCATATCTGATTCTTCATGACCCCCTTTGGGATTTTTTTGGGTAAAGATACTGGATTGGTTTCTTTCCTTCAAGCCACTTTAGATGAGGAAACAGACGTCAACAAGGTTAAGGCGACTTGCCCAGGGTCACACAGCTAATCAGTGTGGGAGGTTGGATCTAAACTCTGGAAAGTGTTGACTACAGATCCTCTCACCTTTGAACCATCTTGCTGTCCTAAACAAACTCAGTAACTGCTTATTGAGTTATTAAACATCGATTTGTCCCATCATTTTTCTATATATATTTGTGTGCACTTAGATACAACTAGCTAACTGTAGGTATCTCTAGATGTATGTCTATGGCTTTCTATTACTCTACCTATTTATTATCCCTGTGTGTATTTCCTTTAAAAGATAATCCATTTTGCAAAGGAGGTAGAAGCCCATGCTTGGATCAGTGAAGAGCCCTTACAGTTTAGGAGTGGTCTGGAGAGGTATAACACAAAGTTGATTGGTCATCCTAGTTTTCAGTGGGGGTGATGCCCTGACTTGTACATAAATTGGATTTAAGTGAGGCAGGGTTTCACAGAAATCATCAGCCTCCCTCTCTCTCCCAGAGTCATCAAAGTCCAATGGCAAGACAAAAGTCAGGATGACTGGGCATGGCTCGGGTTGCCATGGATGACCTTGCCTCTTCCATGTCTGTCTGACCAAGCTTTAAGGGCTCCAGAGCACCTACTTCAGCTGCCTTTGAGGCTGTTGGAAGAAATAATTCTCGTCCCATCATTCCCCCATGCCCAGATCTGGGATGGATACTGCCCTTGGTCCCTGAGAGGTTTGAGTCCTCCTGTTGGTTACCTCAACCTGGTTTAGCCAATCTTGTGGAGATGGTTTTACTTGGTTGTGGCTACTGCACATGCCACAATTTCTTGGGGCCACAGGTGATAGCTGAGTGGCAAGTGGACACTAAAAGTGGATAAGTAGCCCCCAAAAGGGCTCACACCAGAGGTGTTGGTTGGCCCTCATACAAACCCAGGAAGTGAGAAAGGCAAAGCTACACAGTAAGAGTCAGGAAGAGGGACTGGGTGAGAATCTCATCTCTTCTTCAGTGAGAGATCAGCTATCCTTGTCTAAGGGAAAGCCTGTAGTCCATAGTCAGCAGGTCTGACCCTTCACTTTCCTCTTCATCAAGTAAAAAGGAGAGAGCTGATTTTATTCATTTGAGAACCAAGGATTTAGGACTCCTCCTCCTCCTCTTGCTCCTACGACTAACTTGTCTTTGGGTAAGTCTCCGAACTTCCTTGGACCTTGGTTTCCTCCTCTCTAAAGCAAGAGGGCTGGACTAGATGATTTGATCTCTAGCAGCCCTTTAGTCCTAAATCCTTGGTTCTCAAATAAATAAAATTAACTTTCTCCTTTTATTTGGGTGCAGAGTAAAGCCTAGAGAAAGTGACTTGCCCAGGGTCACACAACTAGGAAAAGATACTACTGAGTATCAGACTATAGACCTTTCCTTTCTACAGGTGTAGCTGATCTCTCCATCCCCTTCAGTGAAGACTAAACCCTTTACTAGCTTCCAGCTCTCTCTAGACTAAAGTGGGATTGGGGAGGGCAGAATTCTGGGAAAGTCCCCGGGGGGCCTGTCCAAACCGAAGCTCCCAGACAGAAATAGCCGGCAGCCCCAGCCCACCCTTCTTGGTCCAGGGAAGGAGCTGGGGGAGGGGGCAGGGTGAGCTAGGACATTGTCAAGGAAGCCCGGGCTGCAGCTGCCAGCTACCGCCTGAATAGTTTCACAGCTCAGCGGAGAGAATTTAATTCAGGATGAATGGGGTGCCCAACCTCCTCCCCCTCTTCCCCAGCTCTCCTCCCTCTACCCGGGTCTAGAAGACATTTTCATTGCAGACTAACAAGGGGAGAAATCCGATTACATCACAATGGGCCTCACTAATGGGCCATTCTGCTGGGGGGAGGCAGCTCTGAGGGGGAGAGCCCTCAGTCTGGAAGGGCAGTGGCCACACTGGGAAGTCTTCAGGGGAGGGAGGGAAGCTCAAGGCTCTCTGTCCAAGCCCTGGGGGTCCAGGCCAACCCGGCCCCTAGGAGGCCAACGTGAGACAGAGGCAAAAGCAAGAGGGAGGGAGGAGCAGCCCAAAAGACCAGCCTGGACAGACCTACTGGTTGCCTTGGGAGTCATCATGTGTGCATATAGAGCAGGCAGGAAGGGAGGGAAGGTTCCAGATCACTGAAGCTGCCTAAGGGGTTGTTCCTCAAGAGGAATTTCAGAACTGCCCAGACTGGGCTCTGGGGAGGAGGCTTTGCCCAGCATTTTGGGTGATTAATAAATGCTTATTCTTTTCCTCCTTCCTTCCCATGGGGGCAGCAAGGTATCACAAGAGTGCCAGGTCTGAAATTGGGAGGACCTGAGTTCAAATTTAGCCTCGGACTCTGTGATGCTTGGCAAGTCACCTTCTCTTCTCAGTTTCACCACCCCATCACTCCCCAACTCTCTAAAATCAGTTGCAGTTCTGGATAAACACAGGGTGGTGATTGATTATTAGAAAGATTCTAGTTTGCTTTGCTTTACTTGTAGGGTTCCTGTACATATCCAGACAAACTAGCATATTTACAGTATTATTTGTTGACAAGAATTTGATCTCTAGTTTTTAGTCTATGTATAGTCCGTCCCCACATTATCATCAGTTTCCATGTGTATTTCAATACAACCAGTCAATAGGCATTTATTAATCACCTACTATGTTCCAGGCACTGTGCTGGACATTGAGGGTACAAATACACATACACACACACACATACAGAGTTATTCTTTGTTTCTGACTCTTCATGACTCCATTTTGGAGTTTCTTTCTTTCTTTCTTTCTTTCTTTCTTTCTTTCTTTCTTTCTTTCTTTCTTTCTTTCTTTCTTTCTTTCTTTCTTTCTTTCTTTCTTTCTTTCTTTCTTTCTTTCTTTCTTTCTTTCTTTCTTTCTTTCTTTCTTTCTTTCTTTCCTTCCTTCCTTCCTTCCTTCCTTCCTTCCTTCCTTCCTTCCTTCCTTCCTTCCTTCCTTCCTTCCTTCCTTCCTTCCTTCCTTCCTTCCTTCCTTCCTTCCTTCCTTCCTTCCTTCCTTCCTTCCTTCCTTCCTTCCTTCCTTCCTTCCTTCCTTCCTTCCTTCCTTCCTTCCTTCCTTCCTTCCTTCCTTCCTTCCTTCCTTCCTTCCTTCCTTCCTTCCTTCCTTCCTTCCTTCCTTCCTTCCTTTCCTTCTTCCTCTCTCAGTGTATCAGTCTCTCTGTATAATGTTCTCCTGGTTCTGTTCTTCTCACTCTTCATCAATTCCTGGAGGTCATTCCAGTTCACATGGAATTCCTTATTTGGAACTTCTTTGGCAAAGATAATAGAGTGGTTTACCATTTCCTTCCCCAGCTCATTTTGCAGATGAGGAAACAGGGTTAAGGAACTTGCCCAGGGTCACACAGCTAGTGTCTGAAGCCAGATTTGAACCCAAGAAGGTATCTTCCTGGCTAGCACTACCTGCTCTCAAGTGACTACGAAACATAAACTACTTTATATTTTGAAGACATTTAAATTACTTTATTTTTGGGAAAAGAGAATCCTGACAACTGGGGATAAGGGTGGGAGTATTAGGACAGATCTCCTATGGAAGGGGGCATTTGAGCGGAGCTTTGAAGGAAAGGGGTATTGAATTTGGAGTCAAGAGATCTGGGTTTGAACCTCACCTCTGACCCATTATGGACTGGTGTCCATGAGAAAATTCCTTTATCTCTCTGGTCCTCAGTTCCTCATTATGTAAAATAGAATGCTATAATTTGACTAGTATATAGAACTCCCAGGTGAGCAAATTCCTTCCATCAGTGCAATTTAGCCAGCATTCTACAACTAACCATCTCAGGGAGCTGCCTACAAAACTAAGAATCTGAGTTGCCCAGTGTCATTCAGACAGGGAATTTGTAAAAGGGAGATATTGATCCTTAAACAAGGTTGATAGGAGGCAAGCACTCTGCAAATTATAAAACAAAAGTTCTACAGGAATATGAATTATTGTTATCTTGTGACTTATTTCAAGGCCACTGAAATCCCCAATAGCTTCATCTCTTCATTTGAAGCCTTCCAACATGGAATAGAAAGTTTGTGAATTAAATTTAGAAAATCTGAGTTCATACTCCAGTGAGTTTGACTTTGATTCTTGAGGAAATTCTTTTTTTATTTTAAACCCTTACCTTCTCTCTTAGAATCAATACTGGGTATTGGTTCTAAGGCAGAAGAGCAATAAGGGCTAGGCAATGGGGGGTTAAGGGACTTGCCCAGGGTCACACAGCTAGGAAGTGTCTGAGACCAGATTTGAACCTAGGACCTCCCATTTCTAGGCCTGGCTCTCCATCCAATGAAACACCCAGCTTCCCTCTCCTGGGGAAATTCTTGAAAGGATCATTAAAGAGATGTTTGGTAAACAATTAGAAAGGGAAACAGTAATCACAAAGGGCCAGCCAGTCTGGTTTTATTAGTGTGGTCATGCCAGACTAACCTCATTATTTTTTTTTGCCAGGACTACTAGCCTATTAAATAAGGAGAATGCTATGGATTTTGTTTACCTAGATTTTAGTAATACTTTGGATAAAGTTACCACATATTCTTCTTGCAGGAAAGATGGAAAGATCTGAATTACACAATAATATTAGATAGTTCATAATTGGTTGGATGGCTATACTCAGAGTAGTTGTTAATTCAATATCATCATTACAAGATATCTCCAACTAAGTATCCACCCCATTAACATTTTTTATTAGTAACTTAAAGACATAGGTGGCAAGCTTATCAAATTTACAGATAACTAGAGACTGGGAAGAATATTTAACACATTGGATAACAGAGTCAGGACCCCAAAAAATTTTGGCAGGCCAAAGCATTGGGATGAATTAAGCAAGACAAATTTCAATAGGGATGAATGTGAAGTTTTACACATGGGCCCCAAAAAATCAATTTTATAAGTACAAGATGCGGGGAAAGCATGATTAGAGAATATTTGCTCTGAAAAGGATAGATATGTGGGTTTTAGTGTTCTGCAAGCTTCATATGAGTCAGCAGTGTGATATAGAAGCCTGAGGTGATCATGAGCTGAGTTAGAAAAGAAAGAGACAAACAGAACAAGTCTGAAAGGAACATGTTGAATTTATTAGCAAATTGCACAGACTAGAGGTTCCTAGTTCCATGGATAGCCCTCTCCTTTACTTTTACAATGTGTATAAAATACTTATTATATATTTGTTTTTTTAAATGCAGAATAAAAATAAAATAAAATGAACATTTTAAAAGGGAAGCGGTGGGAGGCCACCAAGATGGTCAAAATCATGAGTTTATGCCAAGTGAGGGTCAATAAAATGAAGGAATTGTTTGACTTGTGAAGGGAAGTACATTATCACTATCTTCCCATATATAAAGAGCTGTTGTGTGAGAGAAGGGATTAATTATATTCTCCTTGGTATCAAAGGGTAGAACCAAGAGCAAATGGATGGAAAGTGCAAAGACACGAATTTGGGGCTTATTGAAGGAGAAACGAATCCTGATCATTAGAACCTCTAAAAGTGGAATGTTTTGGAAAAGGGATGAGTGGGTGAGTTAGTTCCCCCTCCTTGGAGGTCTTCAAGCAAGGACTGGATGGCCATTTGGGTAAATTGTAGTTGATTCCTTTTGTGTATAAATTTGACTGAATTGCTTCAGAGGTCCCTTCCAACTCCTCAGATTGATGATTCTATGAAGGTTCCCTTCAGCTCCAAATCTTTGAGCAATAATTGTCATCCAGTTTAAACTGTATAATCTTAAATGTTTACCCAATTGACCCCTGTCTGAATGGGTAATGTCACTACCCTAAGCCTATTTTTCTAATTATGTTCAAGCAATGGGCATGAGGCATGAAGGGGAAACAAATAGACCACAGTTATGTCCATTAGTGATGGTTTTTCAGAGTTCCCAGAAGCATGTGGGCTTCTAGAAAGTGGGCTACAGGAAGAGAAAGGAGAAAAGAATAAAGAATGAATGAGCTTCCAGGCCTAGAATGCACACAAATCTGTCTCCTGCTTTGGTGAGTGGCCATGGCTGAGCTGAGGGGCCATCTAGCTTTGAGGAAAAGGCCCACAGCTCCATTGTCTCCCTCCCCCTTCCAAAATGCTGGCTCCCTGCAGGTGAATTAGCATTCGCTTCGTTCTGCCTAGCATGAGCAAATCGCTGTTTCAAAGCCATGGGCCAGTCTGGCCAGGGCCACACATGGCGCCCTTTGTGGCTCCTTTCCCCCTGCGATTCACTGAGCTAATTGAACTCTCCTCTGAAGGCAAGGATGAATAGGGTCCCTTGGAGTTGAGCTTTAGAGCAAGGTGGGAGGAAGAGGGGGAAAAGGAGGAAGAGAAATGGAGAATGGAGGCCAGAGGGAAAAGGCAGAGTGACTGGCTCCAGGCAATGCCCAACTTTAAGACTGTCCAAGAAAAATGGCCAACCATATCTCCATGGTGGTATGGACTTCTTTGCCTTCTCTCCTCCCAGGGAATGTTCATCTCTCAACCTTGGGAGCCAAGTCACTGATCCTGAAGAGGAGAAAGAGGGCTACCCTTGGAGGCAGGAGTCAAGTTCCTTACTGAGCCCTCTTTAAGTACTACTACTACTACTACCACCACCACCACCACTATCACCACCACCACTACTACTACTGCTTTTATAAAGGACTTTAAGGTTTGAAAAGCAGTTTATATTTGACCATCACAGCAACTCTTTAAATAGACATCATCTACCCATTTTACAGATGAGGAAGTCCAGACTGAGAGAGTTTGAGGGACTTTCCCAGGGAGCTACTGGCTGAGCAGTATTCAAGCCCAGCCTTTTATCTACTATACTGTCATATTTAAGCTTTGTAGCCATGCCAGAGTTCAGGTTAAATCTTTGATCCATACTGGCTATGCCACCTTGGGCAGCCATCAAGATGGACCATTTATTAAGCACATGATGCATTCAAGTACTGAGGAAACCAATAATCTCAGACCTCAAGAAGACTGCTTTCTATGGGGGAAATAAATAGTCCATATAAATGTTTACAGAAATTAGATACAAGGTAATGAGGATGGAGGTTAGGAAGGGGAGTGATAAAGAAAAGTTTCATGTAGAAGATGGAATTTTGGTTGAATTTTGAAACAAGGAATCCCAGAAAAAGAGGGAATGCACCTCTCCTCTCAGAGACTCAGTTTCTTCTGTTGTAAAAATGGGGATAATCATCTTAGCTCAAGATTGTTGTGAAGAAAGTTCTTTTTTAGACTTTAGAGTATGATAAAAATGATAGTATTACTGGCCCATTTTCCCAATAATGTTCAAGCCATAAGCAAATTTATTTCATAGGGACTCAGATCTTTTTTGTCCCTGGCTCCTAAAATATGTGGTTTATGATTAAATAATAAATAATAAAATTATAATATAGTTAATCATATTTAACAAAAACCTCATTTCAAATAAAAAAATAAAGTTTTACACCAATCCCTTAGTATTACATAAGTGTTTGAAAAGCTATCATGTAGAAGAGGAAAAACTTCCTTAATGATTAGAGCTGACCACTGTGTTGGTAAATGTTTAACAACCAGATCTCTGTAAAACAATTTATGTTTGACACACTTTAAGTTTAATCTGAATATGAACATTTTCTTCACCACTTTCTTAAGCCTAGATGATTAAGAAAATAGTCAATCAAATCCTGATTTGTAGCATTTGCTGATTTTGAAAGAATAACTACTCACACTGGAAATTAAGTCATGAATGAAGTTTCCTTGGTCTCCTTCATCCAGTGTGGCTTTATCTCTGTCTGGCCAATCTCCCCATGTATGTTGATCTACTCAGAGCTCTTCTCATTGCTTTCACCCTCCTTGTCCCTAAACTGTATCCCATCATCCAGCCTCTTGATTTCCCTGTTTTCCTTCAAGATCCAGGTCAAATCCCACCCACTCTAGGAAGTCTTTCCTGATCCTTTTCTGGCTAATGGTTTTCCCTCTCACACTGTCTGTATGACTCACTGCTACTATCCCCACTTCTGGGGGAAAAACAAACCACACCAAATCAATTAAGTATTCATTGTTGTTTAACTTCTTATGTACTTATGCCTTATCTCCTCTGAGAGCAGGGGCCAAGTCTTAAAGATTTGTATATTATATACCTAGGGCAGGGTTGGGCCTATAACAGATGTTTAATAAGTACATAATTAATTTATTAATGAATAGACTCATAGGGCATCAGTAATGAAATGGAGCTTTCTTTGAAAGAGATTTGAATTTAAGTTCATTAATACACCAGCTCTTGCTGTCTGTGTGACCCTGAGTAAGTCCTAATACTGTAAGTCCTGGATCATGCTAGGTAATTCTCCTCCCTCTCTCCTTTCCTCCTTCCCTTCTTCCCTCCCTCCTTCCCTTCTTCTTTCCCTACTCTTCCCTTCCCTTCCTCTCCTTCTCCTTCCTTTCCTCTCTCTTTCCCTCTTTTAATTGTTTTTTCATAGAATTCATTGTTTTTTAAACAAGCAAATTAAATGCCTATTATATTATATATGTAATATATAATTATATATAATATATTATATTTCAGGTGCTTTACCTTTTGAATCTTAGTTTCCTCATCTGCAGAATGGGTTTAATAAAACTTGTCCTGCCCACTTACAACACCGGCAGTGTGCTATTGGGGGTAGTCCTTTGGAAGACCTATCCAATGTACAAATGTAGACCTTTCCTTGGTTATTTGTCATCTAGTGGGTACTAGTTCAACAGCTGGCTGTCCACCTTTTGTCTCTCACTCTCCCTGAATAAATGGATCTCCTCTTATTCTGCTCATACATATAAAGGCATCCTTTGAAATGGTTAATTCTGACAAATGGAAGTGGAGAGAAGTAAAGACATTGGTTCTAGGGACAGATCGCCCCCCACCCCCTTTGGGCAGTGCCTGATACACAATAAGTGTCTAATTAGTGCTTGTCAATTAAGGCTTAAGGATGACAAAGTACTTTTCTTCACCACAACTGCATGAGGGAGGTAGTGCAAATATGCCTTTTTGTTGTTGTTGTTCATATCTCTCATAGGAGGTAGTTTCACGGTACAGTGAATAGAGTTCTGGGTCTAGAGTCAGAAAGTCCTGAATTCAAGTGTGACTTCAAACTCTTACTAGATGTGTGTCCCTGGACAAGTCACTTGACCCTATTTGCCTTGGTTTCCTCATCTGTAAAATGAGCTAGAGAAGGAAATGGCAAACCATTTTAGTATTTCTATCAAGAAAATCCCAAATGGGTTCATGAAGAGTTGGACATGACTGAAATATGACTAAACAAACCTGTGGTATAATTTGGTGCAAGGAACTCCCAGAGAGGAAAGTCCTTCTTCCAAAGCAGGCTAGCAATTACTCGGTAATTTAAGTTTTAGAGAGTTAATCAGGGCAACAAGAGCTAAAGTAACTTGCCCAGGATTAGGGAGCTAGAATGTGTCAAAGGTGACATTTAAGCCAGCTTCTTCTGCTTCTCAGTGCAAATATTAATATCCCTGTATGACACATGAGGAAACTGAGCTGCAGAGACGAGAAGCCACACATACAACTAGCATCTCAAAGTTGGAAAGATACTTTTCCTGTTTGTTTGTTTTTCAATTTAAGAAAATTTTCTAACAAAGATTTACATCCTTCCGAGTATCAGATTTGGAGTTTAGAAATTTGTGGTGGTCAGAAGTGGGTTATGTAGTCTAACTCTTTTGTCCAGGGCATTAATACATTAAATGAGTTTGACCCTCATGCCACAAAGAAAAAACCAAGGAGGCAGCTAGGTAGCAGAGTGGCTAGAGAGTCAGATCTAGAGTCCAGAATTCATCAGTTCAAATCTGGCCTCAGACATTTCCTTGGGCAGTATGACCTTGGGCAATTCATTTAACCCCATTTGCCCAGTCTTTGCCACTCTTCTGTCTTAGAACTGATACTGACAGGAAGTAAGGGTTAAAAAAAGGATGAAAGAAAAAACCAAGTGGATGAAGAATGTCTGTTGTCCAGAATGTGAGTGTAATTAGGGCCACCCTTAGAGCCGGTCTCTCAATGGACTGCTCTAACTCAAGCTCAACTCAAGGACTACCAGCTGGCTTTTCTGATCACAAGTAGATACCTTTCCTCAAAAGTTACCTTAAGTTGATTTGTCTATATTTTAATATTTTATTCATTATATTTTTATTATTATAAATCTAATATAAATATATTTATATTTTATATAGGTATATAATATATAATATATTATATTTAAAATGCATGTGGATATATACATATATGTTCTGTCTTCTCTGATAGAACATAAACCCTTGAGGGCAGGAATTGTTTATTTTTTGTCTTTGTCTTCTGAGATACTACTGTAATCTTGGTACATGGATATAGGATAGGGATAGGGAGATGGAGCAGATCTCTGTTTTTGTTGACACAGGAACTTCCAGGTGAGAAAAATCTCTACCATTTTTAGGTGACCACCTTCCCTGCAGCTTACCGTCCTAGCGTATTGCTGAGTGCACTGACTGATTAAAGGGTTTGCCCAGGATTACAGAACTAGTATATGCCAATGGCAGGGTCTTCCAGACCTTCCTGGCTTTGAGGCTGGCTCTCTAGGGTCTTAGTAAATGCTTACTGATTATTAATTGGGGGATCAGGGAACTCACTATCTTCTGAGGTAGCCCAAGTACCTTGTTTGTGGGCACAGGCTTTAGAGCTAAAGAATGGAGGCTATCCAAACAATGGGCAGGGTATCCAATAAACAATGGCTTAAAATTACACTAAGACTTTTGGGACACCCTCTATTTGGACTCTGAGTCCCTGGATGCACACTCTGACTCTTCTACTTATTACCTTTGTGAACTTGGGAAAATCACTTAAAATAAGAAAATTTAAGGGGAAAAACCACTTAAAATAGTATATATCACTTAAAGGGGAAAAAATCTCTTTGGATCTCCATTTCCTCATCTATAAATTAGGGGTTAGAACAAGATGGCTTTCAAATTTCCTTCCTGCTGGAAACCTTCCATCCTAGGCTAGAGCTCAGACCTTTTCAGATGAGGAAACTGAGTCACAACAAGGTTTTGTGAGTTGATCCAAAATCACCCAGGGAGCCAATAGCTGAGCCAGGATATTACAAACTCAGATTCTCAGATTCCAAAGCCAGTGATCTTTCCATGACACCTAAGCACCCTTTTACATTGATTCACCTTGTCTTTAGTTATCCTGCCTTCCCTCCCATTTGACTCTTATCTTTCCTGGCCTTCTAAGTCAGAAGGTTGGAACCGTGTCCTAGTTGTTCCTCTCTACCACATTGCCCCATAGAGCTGGGCAAAAAGTGGGTGTTTAACCAACCTCCCTATTGAGTGGCCTCACCGCTTCCCCTACTCTTTTCCTGGCTCCACAGCTGAAAGTCAGCTCTGGGACTGAACCCATCCCAACACCACATAGCATCCCTGAAGGCTTAGACTCTGACTGTTGGCACACATAGCCCACTGTATCTCCCTGAAGGATTTTATCAGTCCTGAGCCCTGCACCTGCTTCATTAATCTTCCCCTGTCTGGGTCTGGGGCCCCTGGATCCTGGTCTGTCTGTTGACCCAAGAGGTGGGTAATGAGAACTCCAGGTGGAGCCTTCCTGGCATTGCTGAGCCAAGGGTCTGACACCGGCTGGGGGGCAGGGCTTGTATCTGATGGATGAGAAACAGCAAGAATCAGCTTTTCTTTCTCTCTGCCCCTCCTTTGCCCCCTGCTCCCACCCCCACCCGGCCATTCTCATCCAGCCTGCTGCTTAGAAGCTCATGACCCATTTTAATCCAGCCTAGAAAAAGGGTGGTCATCACCCAACCACAGCCTGGTAAAGTGGGGAGAATGCTGGCCTCGGAGTGCAGAGTGCGAAGTACAGGGTTCCAGTGCTGTCTCTGACACTAGCTGTGTGACCTTTAAGCAAAACTTCTCTGATCCTCATCTGTATAAACGGGAATATTCAACTTTAACTATCTACTTCTCTTTGTAAAGAAAGCCTTTTGGAAGCCTCAAAGTACAAGAATCTGCAAACTTTGGGGCTCCATAGTGCTCTCCGTAAGGTTTCGGAGCACCTGTCCTACATATGTATATTTGCTTCCTTCTAAATAATATACAGTTATATGCATTAAAATGTCCACAAGAGAGAAATTTGAAAAGGAAGAGATAAAAATGAAATTTGATTTTAGGGATAATAGGTGCCACTGGAGTATTAGTGTATTTATTATGATGTTGTTATAATTATAATTATGTGCATTATAAAACTTTCATAAAATGAACATTTAAAAGGATAAGATAAATATGAAATGATATTTAATCTTAGAGATATGGGGGCATTGGAGTTTATTGGATAGGGGAATGACCCTCAGATCTTTGTTAAGGAAAATCAGTTGCAAGGTAGATGGACTAGAAAGGGGACACAAGGAGTCAAATTCTGAGCCTATCGCAATAATCCTGATGAAAGGAAGCGGAGGCTCGATCTAGAGCTGTGACACTGTGAGTAGAGGAAAAGGGAGAGATGAGACAGGCCCTGTGGATGTAGAAACAACAAGATTTGACAACTGATTAAACATAGGATGAAGGAAAATGAGAAATCACAGATAGACAAATGTTGGTGAAGCTGTGAGGTCCAGACATTCTGGAAAGCAATTTGGAGTTATGACACAAAATTCATTGAACTGTGCATATCCTCTGACTTAGAGTCATCATTATTAGAGTTCTATATCCAAGAGATCAAAAAAGAGGAAAAAGACTCAGGTATATCAAAGCATCTTTAGCAGCTCTTTTTTTGTCACTGAAAACAAGGAAAATCTAGAGGAATGCCCATCAATTGGTGAAGAGCCTAACAAATTAAGGTATATAGATGCAATGGAATATTATCTCTCAATAAGAAATACAAAAAAGGATGTTGTCAGGGAAATCTGGGAAAATTGATATGAACTGATATAGAATGAAACAAGCAGAACCAGGAGAACAGTTTAGACAAAAGCAACACTATTAAAAAAAAAGTTTGAAAGACCTAAGAACGCAGATGAATGTAATGATCAGCCATACTTTTGGAGTAACACTCATGAGGTATGCTCCCAATTCCCTGACATAGAATTAATGAACTTGAGTTGCAGAATAAATCGCAGTGCTTCTGCCCCCCCCCCCTTTTTAAACCCTTATCACAGAAGAGTGGTAAATGGCTAGGAACTGGGATTAAGTGACTTGCCTAGGGTCACACAACTAAAACATACCTGAGGTCAGTTTTGAACCCAAAACTTCCTGACTCTAGGCAAGGCTCTTTATCCCCTGAGCAACATAGCTGTTCCTAAATCATACAGTTTCAGATAAGACCAATGTGGGAATTTGTTTTGCTTAACTATGGATATTTGCCCCCCCTTTCCCCTTTAAGTTGAAGGTAGGAAGGAGAGAGGGACTAGGGATAGAAAAGAAAGAAAAATAAATAAAAGAAAATAGGGTCATTGACACACTTCCAATGTGCAGACGAGAACAAAATTGAGGCCAGGAAAAAAATCACAAAGAGACAGGAAAGCTCTGGAAGTTACACTGAATTTATATCACACATAAAAGAAAAAAATATATATATATATAGGAGAGGCAAAGTTTCAATCTTCTTCCTGTTCTACTAAGTATGTCAAAATACCTTTTTTGTTCAGTGATTATTTAATTCATAATTTTAAAAAATTAAAAAGAGAATAATGCCAATATTGTAAACTTGGGTGACTTGAAGGATGGTAGAGTTCTTTCTCAACAAACATAAAAAAGAGGTGGGGTAGGTGGGAAAGGCAATGAATTCAGTTTAGATGTGTTCACTTTGAAATACCTAGTTTGAAATGTCCTATAAGCATCTGGCAATATAGAAACTGAGTTCAAGAGAGAGCCTAAAAGTTGGATCTGGGAGTCATATGCACCAAAATAAACCCATGGACTCATAAAATTGCCAAGTGAGAGGATATACAGAGAGGGGTACCTAGGACAGAGCCTTGGTAGGGTGTGGGATATAAAAAAATGATCTAGCAGAGAAGCCCAAGTAGGATTGGTCATACATGTAGGAGAAGAACCAAGAGAGAAGGGAGTCTAGGAGGAAAGGGTGCTTGGCAGTGTCCAAAGCTGGAGAGAGATCGAGAAAGATGAACACTGAGAGAAGAGCATTCAATTTGACAGTTGGGAATCATTTGTTATTTTGAAGAGAACAGTTTCAGTTGGGTGAAGATCCAAAGACAGAGAGAAGATTGAAAGCCTGGAATACTATAGAATGATGATGCCCTCCACAGAAATAAGGAAGTTCAAAAGATGGCTTTTTTTTTTTTTGGTACTGGCGGGGATAAAAGCAATTATAGCTATATATCTATATCTCATTATGTGATGATATTTTCAAATAATAATTATTATAATATTTAACATTGTATGAGAATGAAAGTTCTGTAAAGCACATTATATATACATGAAATCTTAATTTGATAATGTAAGATAACTATAACTCATCTAATCCATTTTATCTTAAAACTACCCAGTTTTTCCTGTAAAAAAAAAAAGAAAGAAAAGTGTGTAGGAGGGATGTATGTGGGGTGAAGGGGAAGGTAGTGCTCATCATTGGTCACAGTTCCAAAGCACAGAGCCTGACCACTGAGGACCTCCTGTGGCAGCCAGAGAGTAATCAGTTGGGAATGGGCATGGGGGTGGAGGAGGTATGCAGAAAGTTTTATCTACTGTAAAAATTAAAATTAAATCTCAATCATAAAAATGTTATATTTTAGGAGGTTTATTAATGATCATTAGAAATCAAGGAATAAAGAGGATACAAAATAAAGACCATGTGCCCATGGCTGACCAGCCAGTTCAAACCCCTGCCTTATCACCACCAAGCTTGGGACAGGAAGTAAAGAGGTGGGACCCTCTACATCCAGCCTTATATCCCCTGCCTACAGGAAGTACATAATGACAGGAAGTCAGTGGGCTCCCAGGAAATGTTGTTCTTTTTTAGGGTAACAGATTTTCAATTATACACTACTGAGCTGTAGGTTCCTGGATCAGAATAGGTTATAACTACCCTAAGCGACCTACTACTGGGGTAGCTACCCAGGAAGCTATTGAAGGGACTGGGCAAAATAGGAGAATACTAAAGGAGTTAGTATAGTTGCCAGTTACATACATATCCCCATTCTTTAACTCAGGGTTCCCCAAACTTTTTACATAGGGGGTGGGGCAGTTCACTGTCCCTCAGATCGTTGGAGGGCCAGATTATAAAAAAACTATGAACAAATCTGTATGCCACTGTCTGGGATAGTGGAGGCTGTAGCACTGGCTGTGATGGGCCTGTCACACCTTGCACAAGTCCATCACCACCACCACTATACCAGGCAGCAGTATACACAGTGTGGAATCCCCTCCCCCAGATCACTGCTCACCATGCTGACATCTTCCATCTTGCAGCCACATAATTCTTTGAATGGCGCCTCGTTCTCATTCAGTTACTCTCAGAACAATGTGCCATGCAAAGGATGATGTCACCGGAAGTAGTACCATACGTGAATGACGCCATGCTTTGCAGTGCCACCACGTACAGTGCCCCTCTCACTGACCACCAATAAAAGAGGTGCCTCTTCCAGAAATGTGGTGGGGTTGGATAAATGGCTTTGGGGGGCCACATGTGGCCTGCAGGCCATAATTTGGGGACCCCTGCTTTAACTGGTTCATCATATAACCCTTGACTTCAAGCCATGTCCCCATAGGGCTATTCTACAACACCCCCCAGGGGCCCCCAGGCCCCACTTTGAGGACTATTGTTCTAAGAAATTTATTATATGCCCAAGAAGTGGCATATGGTGGTGGAGACAGCTGGTCTCATCAGTCAGGAAAACCTGGTTCAAGTCCCACCTTTGACACATGCTAGTGATATGAGCCTGGGCAGGTCACTTAAACTAAGCAATATCTCATGTAACTCTTTAAGGCTAGAAGAGCCCAGTATCACATGACTAGGTCATGTCAGAGGCAAGATCTGAACCCAGGTGTTCCCAACTTTCAGATAGATGCTTTAATCTCTATGCATTGTTGCTTTTTTTTTTTCCAGGTGGATGTGGTTATTTTTTAAGTGATAGAGTGTAATAAACACAAGACAAGAAACTAGGAGATCTAGGTGTCCTGTCAACAACTTTGTAACACTGGGTAAGTAATTTCCTTCCTTGGGTTTCAGAAAAATGAGGAAACTGGAAATGATGTTCCCTAAGGTTCTTTCCATTTTTATGATTCTAAAAAATCCCCAACATGATCAGGTAAATGGGAAATTAATCATAGGAAAGGAGCTAGGGGCTTATTTGACAAAGTCAAAGGATAGTGTCACTAAGAAGCATAGGTCAGAGTGGGAAGCTGGGTTCTAGTTCAAATTGGGGCAGAATGATGATAAATAGTATCTACTTAAAACCCAGTGCCACCATTATTTGTCATGGAGATCAGCTAGAGGACTTTTCAGTGAGATCAGTGCTAGCAAGGATGCAAAATGATAGTAATGATACTTACAGCAATAAGACAAGAAAAAGAAATGGAAGGAATAAGCAAAGAGATAAAATTATCAATTTCTTGGGATGATATAGCAATATACCTAGAGAACCCTAGAGAATAAATTTGAATTAATTATAACAGTTAATAACTTTGGCATATGCTGATGGAACTGTGAACTGATCCAAACCTTTTGAAGAACAATCTGGAACTGTGCTCAGAGATTTATAAAACTGTATATCCTTAGACCCAGCAATACTACTCTTGGGTCTGTATCTCAAGGTGATTGGGTCTGGGGGTGGAGAAAAAGAACCTATATGTTCTAAAATATTTATAACAACTGTCTTTGTGGTGGTAAAGAACTAGAAATGGAGAATATGGGCATCAATTGGAGAATGGATGAATAAGTTTTGGCATATGTTTGTGATGGAATACTATAGCACCATAATAAATGATGGACAGGTTAATTTAAGAAAAATATAGACCTACATGAAATGATAAAAGTGAAATGAATAGAACCAAGAAAATATTATTTGCAGCTATGGACCTAATATTTGAACAGTAACTTGTGAATGTCTAGCTCCAGAGAAAAAACTAATAAATAGAAACGTGAAAGACATAGTTTATATATACATTTTGAAAAATCATATGATGCCTTCTCTAGTACAAGGAATGGAGTGAGGGAGATATCTGGGAATGCAATTCATGTAACCAACCAACAAATATGTGGGAGAAAAAACAGCCTCAGCATAGCACAGTATAAAAGAAACCCATCCAAATCATTGACTTTCCTATATGTTACCAACAAAATCCAGTAGGAAGAAAAAGAAAAAGAAATTCCATTCAGGATAACTAAGGAATGTATTAATCATTTAGCAATCCACCTGGCAAGGCAGTATAGTAACTAGACAATTGAAACTATAAAATCCTCATTATAGAAATAAAGACGGAGCCACAGAAGTGGGGAGAAATTGATTTCTTATGGTTGGGACATGCCATATAATGTATACAACATTACTACTTAACTTACTTCTTCAGTGCTGTATCAATCAAATTAGTAAAGAATTATATTAGAGAGCTAAAAAACCCCAAAATTCATCCGAGGGAACAAAAGTTCAAGATTCTTGGGAGAAAGAATGAAAAAAAAAGTGGGAAGATTTCAAATTTGAATATTATAAAGTAGAAACCATCAAAAGTATTTGATATTGGTAAAAAAAAACCCAGAAAGTCAAACTGAGGAAGGTAAAATGAACAGAACTAGGAAAACAATTTGTAAGATATTGGACAGTTTTGAAAGATTTACACACTTTGAGCAACACAATGACCAACCAAGATTCTAGAGGACCAATGATAGAGAATATTGAGACACCTTGTTGGACATGGCCAATACTGTATAAGAATTTGTTTTGTTTGACTATGTATATTTGTTAGAAACAATCCCCACCCTCTTTAGTGTATGGAGGGAGGAAAGTAGGAAGAAGAGTAAATAAATTATTTTAAAATGAAAAAAAATTAATTAAAAAAGAAGCTGGAGGAAGAGATTAGTTATACAATATCCAGAAGGAAAGGAACATAGTAACATAGCATTTGATTAGCTCCAAAGTCACAACTACTGACACAATGCTAAAACAAAAAAAAAAGAAATTGAGGGAATTAGTATAGGCAAAGAGGAAATGAAATGATCGATTTTTTCAGATGATATGGTGATATATAGATAACCCTAGAGAACCAACTTAAAATTAATCAAAACAATTAATTACCCTTACTGGAGTAAAGACTGATTTTTGAAAAAACTGTTGGGAAAACCAAAAAGTAGCATAGCAGAAATTAGGCCTAAATTAACATCTCCTATCATATACCACAATAAACTCTTAATTAGATAATGACCTACATGTAAAAGGTCACATCAAAGTAAGTTAAAGGAGTGAGGCAGAATATCTTTCACAAAGGGAAAAACAGAAGATAAAATGGACAGTTTTGAATACATGATAATGATGGTATTTTTTAACCCTTACCTTCTGTCTTAGAATTCATACTAAGTTTTGCTTCCAAGGCAGAAAAGAAGTAAGAGCTAGGTAGTGAGGACTAAGTGACTTGCCCATGGTCACACAGCTAGGAAGTGTCTGAGACCACATCTGAACCTAGGGCATCCTATCTTTTGGTCTGGTACTCCATCTACTGAGCTACCTAGCTTCCCCTTTGTATAAGCAAAAACAATAAAGTTTAACTAATAAGGGAAAGAAAAAATTAGGAAATTTGAAAAAATCTGATATATATAGGGTATTGAAGTATCAGATTTAAAGATATAAGAATCATAGCTATTAATCTAAGCAATCAACAATAATGAAAAATGCTCCAGAACATCAATAATTAGAGAAATAAAAATGAAAATAACAATAATTGGCAGTTTTTGGAGAGGCTAGAGGAAGACAGGCATATTAATACACTGTTGGAGGAGCTGTTCTAGAAAGTGATAGTAAATGTACCCCCAAAAGGTCTATGAGAAGAAACAGACCCATATGTAAAAGTATTTATAGCAGCTTTTTTATTGTCTTGAGAGACTTCCTTCTTTCCTTTTCTCCTTTCACAAGGCTAGATGACACCCCATCAGAAATGATGTAGAAGAGTTATGCTTTGGGATCGAGTTGGACCAGATGATCTCTGAAGCTCATTCTAGTTCTGAGAATGATCCCTCCTAAGGAAGGCTATGAGGTATAGCAATAGTAAATAGAAAGTGTGCAGGATTTCAAGTCAGTGCACTGGGTTTTGACTCTCAGCTCCAATGCTTTTTGCCTTCGTGACACTGGGCAAATCACTTAACATTTCTGTGCCTCAACTTCCTCAACTATAAAATGAGGAGGTTGGCCTTGAGAATCACTGAATTCTCTTCCAACTCTAAATCTATGCACCTCTTACTGCTGAATGTCTTCTTTCAGAGCTAACTCTCTGACTCAGGTTTCAGTCTATGTACAATCAGAAATTAAAGTAGGCAAGTCATGAATCAATCCCAAGAGCTAACAAATGGATCAGCACCCTTGGGATGTTAGTAAATACAGAAGAAAGACTCCAGCACTTTGGACAGATCCTCTGTGGAAGCTCTCTGAAAGAAAGGTGAAAATCACAAGGGATGAGAGGTATTGCAATTGATGTGAGGCGTAGTGATGGTGGGGATTGGGGGACTTGAGTACCTGCAGTGATGAGACTTTAGATGCAAAGTAGCATTTAAGTTTGTAGCAGGATGGTGTGCTATCAGTTCTTAAGGGAGTGTATGTCTGAGGATGTATCGATTTTTTAGTGCTGTGGGAGGAAGGAGAGGAGGAGGAGGAATATTGAGATTTTAAAGAGATTCCCAGATGCCTCTATCTTTATTTATTTTTACTTTAAATGGTCAGGGGAGCTGGGGAGTGGTGGAGGGAGGAGGTGGGAGGGAAGAGAAGGATGAGGATAGAGGACTGGGGGTGGGATTTGGGTAAGGGGGGTGGAGCAGGATTCAGTGGGAGACACAGAAGAATGAAATAAAGAAGATTCCAACAAAAGGGAGTTAAAAGTGAGTGACAAGTTTGAGGCTGCAGCCCCAAGGCCCGTGAGGCCGTTAGGGTGAATAATGGGGACAAATGAGCTGGATTTTTATGCTTGGTGGACAGTGAATGAAGGAGCATCTTTTAAAACCCTATCAGGAGCTCTTTGGATTGTCATTAGAGCTGGAAGAAGAAGGGGGAAGAAAGAAGTGGGGAGGCTTTTGAATTCTGACCCCCTGTGAAAGGATCCCAATTCGTTGCCCTTCTAGCCAGGGGGGTTTCAGGCCCCCTCCTTGCTGGGGCAGTGGGACACCTGGGCCCCATAGAGGATTCGGTAAATTATTTAGAGGGCCCTTGGAATTCAGCCCAGGGTTCAACCTCCCCTTTTGCTCCACACTGTAGAAAGGGGTGGGGTGGGTGTAGAAATGGGGGAGGGGGCTTAGGAGGCTTCCGGCTCCATTTAAGGGGGTGGGTGGGTGGGAGGGACAGGAAAGGGGTTAGGAGCTAGAGGGAGAGAAGTAACTTGCCCACTAGGTTACAAACTGATAGGAGGCAGGGAGGCATAGTTTTGGAGAGGAAGGTTTAGACTGCTTCACCTCTAGGTCTCGGTCCTCCTTGCCTAACATCCTGAACCCTGCTATTCAATTCCCCATTGACTAGGAGAAGACATTAGGATTAGGGAAAGGAGTTTGGGGAGAGACTCAGAAACTTTCTAATCTCTTTACTCTTTTCTAGCTGGTAAAACAGGGGTGGGTCAGGGAAATAAGGCCAAAATCTCTTTGGATTAGTTTACTCATATTATAGAGATTAGTATATATAGAGGGAAAACCCCAACTACTTAGCAGGAGAGATAAAGAAGCTTGAGATTTGGTGCTGGAGGGGCCTTCAAAGATGACAAAAACCCACTCACTTTACACATGAGGAACTGAGACTCACAAAGTGGTAGCCAAAATGTGTAGCCTAGGGCCCCAGAAGACAACTTTAAAAACTCTCAGAAACCTTTATAATGCATTAGAAGAGAATAATAGAAGGACAACAATTCTTTAGGCTATACAGATTACAAAGAGATTCACTTCCCAGCTTTCTTTTATGCTATCTCCTCCAAATGCCCACCTCACCATATCTTCTCTACTCCTTTTCCCTAAAGCATATCCCTCTTTCCAGACCCAGCCCTATGACATCCTCCAGGAAGTCTTCCCTTACCACCACATCTAGTCCTCAGTGATTTCTCCTTTCTGAGCTCCTGTAGAACACTGTCCAGTTGATACCCAAACTCCCATTTCATTGCTTTCTGTTTAGAAAACTTTCATTCACTGTCCCCAGTTACACTGTTAGCTTTAGGACATGATGATGAACTATTCTGGGATCATTTTCCCATTGGATGTTTGGTTACCAAAGATGTTTGCTACTAGGATGGCAGGGATCCAGTTCAGAATTCAAGTTGATGAGGGCATCTGAGTTTGGTAAGATCATCCATTTGCTTCTGTTTACTAATATCAATATACTAATCGAATCAAGTCTTGAAACACTGCAGAACATTCTTGAAGAGAGATCTATAATCACTCAAAAGAATTTTACCTGACCATTCACACAGGAAGGACCAAGTGGATGAAGTCTATTAAAAAAAGAATAAGAACAACTGCCCTGCCTCTGTCCTAAAGCTGCTATGACAAATGGAAGAACCCACTGAAAAGCACAAATGTGATATAAATATAAAGTACCACAGGCATTAGGAAGCAAAGGGGGGGGGGCACAATGGAAAGGGAATCAGATTTGGAGACTGAGATCAGGAGTCCATTCTGGTTTTGCCAGAACTAACTATGTGACTTTCATTTGTCCAGAAAACAATTTCCTCTTCTGTAAAACAGAGTTAGGCATGATGCCTTCATAGGTTCCCTGAACTTGTACATTCTATTGCATTCAAGAAGGAAAGAAAAAAAAACTTGTCTGATTTCTAAATCACAGACACCGTTTCCCAGATAAAATTGGTTTTCCTCTTTCTATCCTTTACAGGGAAAGAGGGCCCATATGTGGCACCTGTTCCTCTGAAAACCAGGAAAGGAATCAAGCTTCCTGTGTGTTTGTTGTATGACTGCCAAATGGGGGTGGGGGTGGGGAGACAGAGTCAGCCACCCTTGGTAGTATGGGAATGGTGTAGGATTTCTGAGAAGTTCCACTTGTATTCTGAGGCAGAGCTTAGGGGAAACCAGCATAGTAGATGCAGGATCCCAGGACCTGGGTAAAATCCCCAATTTGCTCTTCACTGGCTCTGTAATTTTTCTCCTCTCTGGACCTCAGTTTCTTTCTCTGTAAAATGAGGGGCCTGGTCTAAATGATCTCCAAGATCCCTTTAAGGTCTTAAATCCTGCCACACATGAAATGGCCACCTGTTTACCCCTCTCTTAACAGGGATGCAAGGGCTCTGTCAGGAAGGTGGTAGGAGAGCCCTGGGATAGAGGGACCCAATGATCGCCCTCCCCAACACTCAGGGAAGATAAATGGGGACAGAGTCTTTCAGTCTTCATTTTGGAGTCACCATGGGTTTGCACAAACCATGGCAACCGATTCAAGCAATGATTAACCTAATAATGTGGAGGCAAAGGGGAAAAAGATGCATTCAAGACCTTGAGGCAGGGACTAGCTCTCCCCAGAAGCAGTAAATTTCCCTTGCATGCTGCAAGGCCCAGGGCCCAGACATCCTAAATCTCCAAGGGGAGAAGAAAGCCAACACATGCTGTAAACTTATCTCAGAGAGCAGTCCTGGCACCTCCAGAATTCAAATTTTCCTTCTCAGTTCAGACTCTATGAGCCAGTCTCAGACCCTGAACAACAAATTACCTGGTATTATGATCCAGTATACTGGTGGAACTGGGGAGGCATGGGCTAATGCCCCTATATTCCCACAACAATTCCCAAGACTGTCTATGAGCAAGGAAGCAAGGGGTACAGATCTGGTACAGTTGGAGTTAATTTTGTCCCCAGGTGTACTAATCTGGGAGCTGGCTGTGGGCTTCTTAGACAAGAATTCCAAAATTGAGTTTTAGATTTTGGTTGAGAGTTCTTTGTCAGGGCCCTTTATCTTTATGAATTTCTTTTTAACCACTTTTGGTCAAGGAGAAGTTTACATATATTTTGTTAGATGCACTAGGGTTTTTTGAAGCCTTAGATTCGGAATGATTCATTGTTCCTGATTGACTATACAACAGGTATAGTCAACAAACTTGAAGTTAGGAAGATTTGAGTTCAAATCTGCCTCAGACACTTACTAGTGTCTGGAAGAATTACTTAACCTCAGTTTACTCATCTGTAAAATTGGGATAATAATAGCACCTAACTTCCAGGGTTGTTGTAAAGTGCTTAGGACAATGTCTAGCACATAGTTAGGGCTAAATAAATGTTAGCTATTTATCATCATCATTATCATCATCACCATCATCATTATCATATATCTCATATTATATATCTCTAGGATCTAATTAGAGATGGGCTATAACATTTTTCTTAATGCCTTGGATGAAGGCATAGATAACACTACGCTCAATTTTCAGTTGATTCCAAGAAAGGAGGATTGCCAACACATTAGGAGACCTTGACGAGCTAGAATGTTGGGCTGAATCTGAGAAAATAAAATTTAGTAAGGAAAGATGTAAAAAGTCAAGATTCTAATTCCAAAAATCAATTTCATCAGTATAAGATAGTAAGGTAGAGGCTGTCTCTTCATTTTCAGATGAGGTAACAGCCTCAAAGAAGGTAAACTAAGTCAGAATGTTAGCACTCCATCATCACCCAGCACCTTCTAATTGCTCAAATAAATTTTCCTTTCTAGAAAAAAATACAGCAAGAAAGTTGAACCCTGGATTCCTCCTGCCTTTGAACTCAGTGCTCAGGTAGGTTTAGACTCCATATATAATCTAGTGTTGGAAAGTCAGGAATCCCTATCTCCTGCCTGGACCTTAAGAGTAGGGCTAAGTCACATCAATCTATCTCCATGTTCCTGAAAAAGAAGGGAAAAGTAATTCTGAGCTCACTTCCTCCTCTAGATTATACTAAGGGAGAAAGAATAAGGTGAAGACTGAACCTCTATCTGTATTATATCTGTAGAATAATAATAAATGACCACAATAACTGTCATCATCAACTTAGTATGGGTATGAAGGAATAAAGATCTAAAAGAATACTAGTGGTTCCAGAAAGCATCAGAGGGTGTAGTAGAGTAAGATATTGAGGTTTGATTTGGGCCCCCACTTACAAGCTTGTGATCTTAACCTCTCTGGGCTTCCTCTTTCTCATTAAAAAAAGGAAAAATAATACTTGTATTATAAGCCTCACATGTTACAAGGAGACTGGTATGGTTTTTGGATTAACCAATCAATATTAAAGTCTTCTATACTTTGGTATCCCATCTTTCCAGAATTACCCCTACTAAACGCTCCCAAATTTATTCCTCATCTGTGGATGATCTGTGGATGGAATATCTGTGATACCCCATCTCTCTAATTCTTGCCTTTTTGAAGAGTATCTCCTATGCCTGAAATGCTTTCCTACTTCATCTCTGCCTCTTGGGATCCCTGGAACCCTTTAAGACTTACCTCCAATGCTATCTTTTGAAGGAGAGTTTTCCCTATGCCCCTGACAGTTGGTATTTCCCCCCCATTTACGTGGCATAGCAGATGGTGTGATGGATTTTGAGTAAGGAAGACCTAGGTTAAAATATAACTCCAGAAACACTCTAACTGTTTGACTCTGGGCAAGCCATTTTAACCTTTCTTGCCTCAGCTTCCTCATATTAAAAATGGGAATAATGAGAGCCCTTAGCTCAGGGTTGTGATGAAGATCAAATGAGATCCAGTATGTAAAGCATCTGGCCAACTTTAAATTATCCTGAAATTGCTATTATTTCTCTGTATATTACTTGTTTATGCCTATTTATAGGCACATTATCTTTTTGAGAGAGCTGGAGAGCTCCCTGCCAGAGCTCTAAAACTGCTTTTATGATCTTGCTGCAAATTCAGGGCACCATATACCACAACTTGTTCATTCAATCCCCAAGTGATGGACAACCCCTCAGTTTCCATTTATTTGCCACTACAGAAATTGTTGCTATATTGCTTAGCCAGTACCAGTACCTTTGAGCCTGATTCCATATTGCTCTCCAGAATGGTTGTGTCAGTTCACAGTTCCACCAACAGTGCATTAGTGTCCCAATTTTCCCATGTCCCCTCCAACATTTATCATTTTTCTTTTTGGTCATGTTAGCCAATCTGGTAGGTATGAGGTAGTATCTCAGAGTTATTTTAATTTTCATTGCTCTAGGCTAACCCATACAAAGAATCCAGACCCTGCTTGAAGGTTGATCCAGACCCTGCTTGAAGACCTCCACTGAGAGTTGGAGGTCTTCTCAACTAACTCTAACTCAACCATGTATCCTGAGTTGATCCAGGTGTTGGGCAACACCCTCCTTAGGGGGATTGTATAATTTTCATAAAATCCAAGACTTAAAATTTTTTGAGAAAAAATTCAAGAAAAATGCTCACTAACTCCTCAAATCAAGAAAATGAACTATTTGGGGAAAGTGCCATAAAGAAACCTGCATAAGAAGATCCAGAATGAACTTTGGGATGTAATTAATTATACTGAAGGGAGCTGAACACATTTGTTCTGAATGTAAGCTCTTCTGCCAAAGGTAACTGCCCCCTAATTGATTTTTTGTCAATGTGCCTAGCAAACACTGGTTTTGCTCTCTCTTTTGTATTTTCCTCTTAGCTCCAACTATTATAGTTTAGCTAGAAGATCTTAAGAGGTATAAGCTAGTTATATTAAATGTTTCATTGGATTCATTGGAGAGTCTAGTCTCCCAAAGAATCACAGGGGGAATTGTGAAGATAGGATTAACTCTCCCCTTGCCTATTTTTAAGTTAATCAATCAAAAACTTAATTAACCCTACTTAGTACCTTACCAGTCACTTAGTATGAGAGTTCACAAGTCATTTGCTAGAGTGCCTCTAGTGCCCAGAGGCCACTGAGCAGTGCTAAGCAAATTGAAAGATTGTGATTGGTTCTCATAAAGTGGAGAAGGGACAGGAAGTAATGTGGAAAAATGACTATAAAAGTCCTGAACTTCTTGTCCAAGGGATTTCTACTTTGAACTTTTTCTCCTTTGGAATTCTTCTTTGGACACTCTGCATTGGTGAACTGGACTGAAGGAGATTTTCCCTGGACGTTGTGTCTGCATGCTGGGTAAGTAGCTGGCTTTTCCCCCCTGACTTTTGGAGAGATTGGTTCCGGAAATTCCTGCCTTTTTTTTTTTTGTGGAGACTACATTGTTGGTTCTCTAGCTAAAGATACCACTGGACCTCTGATTGAGGATTACTGGGAAATCCACATGGGGACAAGGGATGTGGGGAAGCCCCTGCAGGGCTGAGCCTCACTTCACCAGAGAAGAGCTAATAGGCTTGTGAAAAATCTGTCTCTTTAGCTACATTTTTCCACTTTCACTCTTTCCACCTCTTTGTAAATAAAGCTGCTAAAAGTAATTTTGACGAGCTATAATATTTTTAAGTCAGAGACCACAATATTATTTTAGAACTTTCAATTTAGCATAAAACTTAAATTTAAATTCTTACACTATTGATATTTATAATTTCCCCCCTGAAAACTGCCTGCTCTTATCATTTGAAGATTTTTCAATTGAGGCATACTTTGTGTTCTTGTAAATTTGACTGAGTTCTTTATATATTTGAAAAATGAGTCTTTTGCCAGAGACACATTATAATTTTTTCTCTTTTTTTAATTAATAGAATTTATTTCCAGGGGTCTTAGACCCTCCCTCCCATCCTCACACTATAGAGGCATCATCCAGCAAACAAAATAATTAGATTACATCTTTCATGTTTCTATCCCTCAGTTCATTCTCTACAGGCAACCATTCACAAATTATTCTTCAAATCTGTAGAAGTATATAATGTTCTCTTGGTTCTACTCATTTCACTCTTCACTGTCTCTTAGTTATTTCCAAATTTAAAAAAATTCACAGTAGTACTCTATCACTATCATATACCACAATAGCTTAGCCATTCCCCAATTGATGGACATCCCTTTGATTTCTAGTTCTTTGCCACCACAAAGAGAATTCCTATAAATATTTTGGAACACATGGATTCTTTTCCCTTTTTCCTGATCTCCTTTGGAAGTAGTCCCAGCAATTGTATTGCTGGGCCTAAGGGTATAGACAATTTTATAGCTCTCTGGGTGTAATTCCAAATTGCTCTCCAAAATGGTTGGATCAGTTCAAAGTTCCACCCACAGTGCACTGGTTTTCTCATTTTCCCACATCCTCTCCAACATTTGTCATTTTGACCTTTTGTTATTTTAGCCAATTTGATGAGTTTGAGATGATACCTCAGAATTGTTTTGGTTTGCATTTTCCTAATTAGTAGTGATTTAGAGTATTTTCTCATCTACCTATATATAGCTTTGATTTCTTTATCCAAAAATCATCTGTTACATCTTTTGCTCATTTCTCAAAGGAGGGGTCACTCTTATTCCCTTAAATTTGACTCTCTGTATTATATATGAGACTTCCATCTGAGAGACTGTCCATGAAAAGAAATTCCTCCCAATTTTCTGTGTTCTTTCTAATCTTGGCAACATTTGTTTTATTTGTACAAAACCTTTTCAATTTACTGTACTCAGAATTATCCATTTTACATCTCACAATGCTTTCTATCTCCTATTCACTCATAAATTCCTCTCCTATCCATAAATCTGATAGCTAATGTGTTTCCTTTTAATTTGCTTATGATATCTTCTCTTATATCTAATCATGAATCCATTTTAATCTTTTCTTAGGGAATGGCTTATGATAATGGTCTACACCTAGTTTCTTCCAAACTACTTTCCAGTTGTTACAAATAAAAATTATAGATTTTATACTAAATTATAAATATTTATTCATAAAGAGAAAGAAATAGAGAAAGAAGAAAAATTTACCAGCCTAACTCAAAGCTTCCAGCCATGTGCTTCATCTTGTCCTAGATTTCCCATAGGCCAGCAAAGTACATGATCAGGATAAACAAATTAAGGCCAGCCAAAAAGTGGGCTTGAGTTCAGGAAGGGACCCAAGCCCAAGAGAATGAGTTTCTCAATTACCAGCCCAGTGTGGTCTCTGCAGGGCCAGTTGCCTACTGTACCAAAGATGGCTTACAAAGATAAGTTTGGACCTTACCATTGAGAGATTCTTTCACAAGACCAAAAAGTTGCAGAGAAAGTGCCAGCTCGATTCCATGCACTGGCATTTTAAGCTCAGCCTAAACTCTTCTCTAAGATTTTCTAATTGCCCAGGGTTTCACTTTAGTCCCTAAATGTAATCTCTCTTGACTTCAACCCATCAGGAATCTCACCTGCCATGATGGGAAATAAGGATACCTGACTCTGAGACTCCTATAATGGAAGACTTCTGGGATCTGGTTGTCTCCTAGATATTTAATTTACACACAGTTGTCCTAGAAATTTTTAACAAATAGTGATTTCTTATCCTAATAGTCTGGATCTATTTTTTAAACATTATTTTATTTGGTCATTTCCAAACACTATTCATTGGAGACAAAGAGCATTTTCTTTTCCTCCCCTCCCCCCACCACCTCTCCCTTAGCCGACACATGATTCCACTGGGTATCACATGTGTTCTTGATTCAAACCCATTTCCATGTTGTTGGTATTTGCATTAGAGTGTTCATTTAGAGTCTCTCCTCAGACATGTCCCCTCAACCCCTGTAGTCAAGCAGTTGCTTTTCCTCGGTGTTTTTACTCCCACAGTTTGTCCTCTGCTTGTGGATAGTGTTTTTTCTCCAAGATCACTGCAGATTGTTCAGGGACATTGCATTGACACTAATGGAGAATTCCATTACGTTCGATTGTACCACAGTGTATCAGTCTCTGTATACAATGTTCTCCTGGTTCTGCTCCTCTCGCTCTGCATCACTTCCTGGAGGTTGTTCCAGTCTCCATGGAATTCCTCCACTTTATTATTCCTTTTAGCACAAAAGTATTCCATCACCAACATATACCACAATTTGCTCAGCCATTCCCCAATTGATGGGCATCCCCTCGTTTTCCAATTTTTGGCCACCACAAAGAGTGCAGCTATGAATATTCTTGTACAAGTCTTTTTCCTTATTATCTCTTTGGGGTACAAACCCAGCAGTGTTATAGCTGGATCAAAGGGCAGACAGTCTTTTATCACCCTTTGGGCATAGTTCCAAATTGCCCTCCAGAATGGCTGGATCAATTCACAACTCCACCAGCAATGAATTAATGTCTCTACTTTGCCACATCCCCTCCAGCATTCATTACTTTTCATAGCTGTCATGTTAGCCAATCTGCTAGGTATGAGGTGGTACCTCAGAGTTGTTTTGATTTGCATTTCTCTGATTATAAGAGATTTAGAACACTTCTTCATGTACTTATTAATAGTTTTGATTTCTTTATCTGAAAACTGTCTATTCATGTCCCTTGCCTATTTATCAATTGGAGAATGTCTTGATTTTTTGTACAATTGATTTAGCTCTTTGTAAATTTGAGTAATTAAACCTTTGTCAGAGGTTTTTATGAAGGTTGTTTCCCAATTTGTTGCTTCCCTTCTGATTTTGGTTAAATTGGTTTTGTTTGTACAAAAACTTTTTAATTTGATGTAGTCAAAATTATTTATTTTACATTTTGTGACTCTTTCTAAGTCTTGCTTGGTTTTAAAGTCTTTCCCTTCCCAAAGGTCTGACATGTATACTATTCTGTGTTTGCCTAATTTACTTATAGTTTCCGTCTTTATGTTCAAGTCATTAACCCATTTTGAATTTATCTTGGTGTAGGGTGTGAGGTGTTGACCCAAACCTAATCTGTCCCACACTGTCTTCCAATTTTCCCAACAGTTTTTATCAAATAATGGATTTTTGTCCCAAAAGCTGGGATCTTTGGCTTTATCATATACTATCTTGCTAAGGTCACTTGCTCCAAGTCTATTCCACTGATCCTCCTTTCTGTCTCTTAGCCAGTACCAAATTGTTTTGATGACTGCTGCTTCCTTTGTATTTTTTTTCATTATTTCCCTGAATATCCTTGATCCTTTGTTCTTCCAAATGAACTTTGTTATGGCTTTTTCTAAATCAGTAAAAAAAAATTTTGGAAGTTCAATGGGTATAGCACTAAATAGATAAATAAGTTTGGGTAGGATGGTCATTTTTATTATATTGGCTCGTTCTACCCATGGGCAGTTAATGTTTTTCTGATTGCTCAAATCTAGTTTTAGTTGTGTGGAGAGTGCTTTGTAGTTGTGTTCATATAGTTCCTGTGTTTGTCTCGGGAGATAGATTCCTAAGTATTTTATTTTGTCTAAGGTGATTTTGAATGGAATTTCTCTTTCTAGTTCTTGCTGCTCAGCTGTGTTGGAAATATATAGAAATGCTGATGACTTATGTGGGTTTATTTTGTATCCTGCAACTTTGCTAAAGTTGTTGATTATTTCGATTAGCTTTTTGGTTGAATCTCTAGGATTCTTTAAGTAGACCATTATGTCATCTTCAAAGAGCAATAACTTGGTCTCCTCATTGCCAATTTTAATGCCTTCAATTTCTTTTTCTTCTTTAATTGCTACTGCTAGTGTTTCTAGTACAATGTCAAATAATAGAGGTGATAATGGGCATCCTTGTTTCACTCCTCATCTTATTGAGAATGCATCTAGTTTATCTCCATTGCAGATGATATTAGTTGATGGTTTTAGATATATACTGTTTATTATTTTTAGGAATGACCCTTCTATTCCTATGCTTTCTAGTGTTTTTAATAGGAATGGGTGTTGTATTTTATCAAAGGCATTTCTGCATCTATTGAAATAATCATGTGATTTTGGTTGGTTTGCTTGTTGACATGGTCAATTATGTGGATGGTTTTCCTAATATTGAACCATACTTGCATCCCTGGTATAAATCCTACTTGATCATGGTGAATGACCCTTCTGATCACTTGCTGGAGTCTTTTTGCTAGTATCCTATTTAAGATTTTTGCATCTATATTCATTAGGGAGATTTGTCTATAATTTTCTTTCTTTGTTTTTGGTCTGCCTGGCTTTGGAATCAGTACCATGTTTGTGTCATAAAAAGAATTTGGTAGAATTCCCTCTTTGCTTATTATGTCAAATAGTTTGTATAGTATTGGGATTAGCTGTTCTTTGAATGTTTGATAGAATTCACTGGTGAATCCATCAGGCCCTGGGGATTTTTTCTTAGGGAGTTCTTTGATGGCCTGTTGGACTTCATTTTCTGATATGGGATTATTTAAGAATTCTATTTCTTCTTCTGTTAGTCTAGGCAGTTTATATTTTTGTAAATATTCATCCATATTGCCTAGATTGGTATATTTATTGCCATATAATTAGGCAAAGTAGTTTTTAATGATTGCCTTAATTTCCTCTTCATTGGAGATGATATCCCCCTTTTCATCTTTGGTGCTGTTAATTTGCTTTTCTTCTTTCCTTTTTTAAATTAGATTGACCAGTACTTTGTCTATTTTGTTTGTTTTTTCAAAGTACCAGTTTTTAGTCTTATTTATTAGTTTAATAGTTCTATCACTTTCAATTTTATTAATTTCTCCCTTAATTTTTAGGATTTCTAGTTTGGTTTTCTTCTGGGGGGTTTTAATTTGTTTGCTTTCAAGTTTTTTTATTTGCATTTCCAATTCATTGATTTCTGCCCTCCCTAGTTTGTTAATATATGCACTCAGGGATATGAATTTTCCTCTGATTACTGCTTTGGCTGCATCCCATAAGGTTTGAAAGGATGTCTTGCCATTGTCATTTTCCTCGATGAAATTATTAACTGTTTCTATGATTTGTTCTCTAACTAACCTATCATATTATTTAATTTCCAATTAATTTTTGATTTGGTTCTTCACGTACCCTTACTGATCATTATTTTTATTGCCTTATGATCTGAAAAGGCTGCATTTATTATTTCTGCTTTTCTGCATTTGTGTGCCATGTTTCTGTGACCTAGTGTATGGTCAATCTTTGTGAATGTGCCATGTGGTGCTGAAATGAAGGTGTATTCCTTTTTGTTCCTATTTATTTTTCTCCATATATCTATTGACTCTAATTTTTCTAAGATTTCATTCACTTCTTTTACCTCTTTCTTATTTATTTTTTGATTTGATTTATCTAAATTTGATATTGGTTTGTTCATATCTCCCTCTAATATGGTTTTGCTGTCTATTTCCTCCTTCAATTCTCCTAGTTTCTCCATTAGAAATTTGGGTGCTATACTATTTGGTGCATACATGTTGATTAGTGATATTTACTCATTATCTATAGTCCCTTTTAACAAAATATATTTTCCTTCCCTATCCCTTTTAATCAGGTCTCTTTTTGCTTTGGCTTTGTCAGATATCATGATTGCAACTCCTGCCTTCTTTCTATCAGTTGTGGCCCAGAAGGTCTTACTCCATCCTTTAATTCTGACCTTGTGAGTGTCTACCCACCTCATATGTGTTTCTTGAAGACAACATATGGTAGGGTTTTGGATTCTAATCCATTCTGCTATTCGTCTAAGTTTTATGGGTGAGTTCATCCCATTCATGTTCAAAGTTATGATTGTCACTTGTGGACTCCCTGGCATTCTGATATCCTCCCCTGATTCTGACCTTTCTTCTTTAGCTATAACCTTTTAAGCCAGTGATTTTCTTTAAATCAGTCCCCCTAGTCCCCTCCCTTGATATGTTTCCCTTTCTAGCCCCTCCTTTTTTGTTCCCTTCCCCTCCCCCATATCCTTCCCTCCCTTTTTGTGCTCCCTCCCCCCAACCTTCCCCTTGGTTTTCCCTTCTCCCTTACCCTGTTGGATAAGATAAAATTCAAGATCCCAATGGATCTGGATGCTCTTCCCTCTCAGAGTTGATTTCACTGAGAGTAAGGTTTAAGTAAAAATTCTCTTCCTCTCCTTCTTATAAGAGAATTCTTCCCCTCCCCTTCCCATGTGTATCTTTGTGTGAGAAAGATTATTCTATTTAGTTTTTTTCCTATTTCTTAGAGTATATCTTAGTACCATCAACAATTCCCTCCCTCCCTTTTTTTCTATCCCCCCTTTCTCCATATCATCTTGATGTCCCAAACTTTCCCTATGTGTGATTCTTCTTACTACTTTAATGATGCATACAATTTTTGAGAGTTACACATTACATTTCCCCCACATATTAATATATACAATTTGATATAAATGTAGTCCTTATAGGAGAGAGTTTGAATAAAAGAAAAAGATAGCATTTTTCTCCTTTTCCCTTTCCTTCATATTTACCTTTTCATGTTTCTCTTGGTCTTTGTGTTTGGATGTCAAGCTTTCCACAGAGCTCTGGTCTTTTCTTTACAAACACTTGGAAATTTTGTATTTTGTTGAATGCCCATACTTTCCCCTGAAAGTATATAGTCAGTTTTGATGGATAGCTGATTGCTGATTGAAGACCCAGCTCTCTTGCTTTTCTGATTATCATGTTCCATGCCTTATGGTCGTTCAGAGTGGAAATTGGTAGGTCCTGTGTGACCCTGATTGGTGTTCCTTTATATCTAAATTGTCTTTTTCTGGCTTCTTGTAAGATTTTTTCTTTTGCTTGGAAGCTTTGGAATTTGGCAATTACATTCCTGGGAGTTGTCTTTTGGGGATTTAGTGTAGAGGGTGTTCTGTGAACTTCTTTCAATACATATTTTGTCCCCTTGTTCTAGAATCTCTTGGCAGTTTTCTTTGATGATATCATGTATTATGATATCAAGATTACTGTTTATTTCTGACTTTTCTGGTAGGCCGATGATTCTCAGATTGTCTCTCCTTCCTCTGTTTTCCATGTCTGTCTCCTTGTCAGTGAGATATTTTATGTTATCTCCTAATTCTTTAGGCTTTTGACTTTGCTTTATTAATTCTTGCTCTTTTGCAAGATCATTGTCTTCCAGTTGCCTAATTCTGACCTTTAAAGACTGGTTTTCCTTTTCAGTTTGGTCTGACATGTTTTTTTGAGGCTTTGAGCTGTTTCTGCCTTTGCATATTTTGGTCTCTCAGATTTCTGGGTTCCTTTTGCATTGTTTCCCATTTTTCCTGCCAGAAGACTTCCATCTTTTTGATAATTTCTGATTTAAATTCTTCAAGAGTTTGTGGAGAATTTCCATTTCCTTTGGAAGGTTTTGGAGCCTTTGTTTGTGTTTCCTCTTCTATCTCCTCTGTATTTTGTATTTTTGCTCCATAAAATGTGTCCAAAGTCAACCCCTTCTTCTTGCTTTTCTTGGTGTTTGGAGGCTTTTGCACTTCTGTACTATTTGCCATCTCTATGGTTTTTCTTCCCCTTTCCAGTCAGAAATCTGAGTGAGGAGGACTGGCTCTTAGTGTATCTGTCTGATGGTCTGAGGCTTTAGCCCCAGGCAAATTGTCCATTAACAGCTGTGCTGTCTTCCCAGGGAAGCCCAGGGTCTGCCCTCCCCTGCCTGCTGATGTGCTTTCAGAGGGCCCTGCACTCTAAGGGAGGGAGGGGTCCTGGCCTCCTTGAGCTCTGAGCGCTCCTGATGGGATTAGGTTCAGCTGGGTTGGTCTGGATGTGCCCCCAAAGCAAAACCTCCTGTGTGACTCCGATGGAAGGACCCAGCCATGGGGCTACAGGCCCCCCCCCCCCCATCTCTCTCAGGTTGCTTCCCTGCCATCTGTGTTGGATGCCCTAAGACTGGCCCAGGTTGCTTTCAAGGTGCGCCCTTCATTACAGCACTTTTGCTGTCCCTGGAGTTCCCGCTGCTGCTGTGGGCTCAGCACTCTGGGTTGGGGGGGAGAGGTCCTGGGACCTTCCTTCTGCCTTCCCCTTAGACCCGAGTGTTCTAGGATTTTGGCTTTTGGGGGGCATACCTTTTGATTTGAGTCCAGAAGGAGGGTTCCCTGGCTCTGTCCTGTTGTTAAGTTTGAATTTCATTCCCCTAGGAGCATTCAGTTTGTGATCGAAGGGTTTTCAGAGGTCTGAACTTTTGCTGCTTCTAAGTCGCCATCTTCTGGATCTATTTTTTTTTTTGTCAAATACAAAGTTACTATAATCATTTGCTACTGTTTGCTGCCTGTTCTGTTCTACTGATTTACCTTTCTATTGCTTAGTCAGTACCAGATAGTTTTGATAATTATGGTTTTATAATAATCCAATTTAAAATCTGGTGCTGCTAGAACTCCTTCCTTTACATTTTTAATTTTAATTTTAATTTTTTCCCTTTTAAACATTATTTTATTTCTTTACATTTTAAAAATTAATTGTTTTTATATTCTTGATCTTTTTTCCTCTTAGGTCTGCTTCTTATAAAGATGTTCCACTGACATATCATCTATGCACTTATGTGTATGTTGGAGGGGTTGAGAAAGCTGAAAATTTGAATAGTAGAGGGTCCAAAATGACAGGGCAGAGAATAAAGATTCAGAGCTAGAAGGGACCCTACCAACCACATAGTTTGACCCCTAACACATTACTGATTAGGAAACTGAGGTTCAGAAAAGAGAAAGCAATTAGTTGTTTTTTAAAATTGAATTCAACAAGCATCAAATAAAATGAGGATTTCCTTATACAGAGTAGAACAGAAAAGTGATTATACATGAAACTGAAGGCCTCTTTTATGTACATTTTAAAAGTTCAACTTCTATAAGCTTGTCTGTGACTCTTCCTAGTCTTCCATTTGTCCTCTGCATTTCAAAAAAGAGGCCTCAACCTTCCTCTTTACTTTTGCAATTCTATCTCTATCCCCTTCCCCATTCCACCTTCCACCATTGTAAAAAGAAAAAAGAAAAGCCAAGCCCTTGTGACAAATATATAGCCAATGTAAGCAAATTCATTGCCTGTGTTGGAAATATTTATTTCTTATTCTACATCTTGAGTCCAGCAACTAGTATAAGAGATTCAATATAGTAGATCTGGGACCAAAAGAAACCTTAAAGTCCATTTAGTTCAATTCTCTTATTTTGCCTTTCTGACATAAATGACTTATACAAAGTCATATAGGTAGCAAATGTGTCAGGACTTGAACTCAGATTCTTTTGTACTTCAAGTTCAGCGCTCTTTCTTCTGTGCCAGGAAGGTCAGACTCCTGTTAAATAGCATGACCAGGATTAGTATCCAGGGTTTCAGAGTTTTTCAAAACTTTTTAAAGATGATTAACTATACAAAAATTTCTTTATTTTATGTTTCCATTTGTTAAAAAAAAATAAACCTAATCCTAAAGCTATACTATTCAACAATATCATATATAAATAATATATCATATATATCCTGATACCAGGGCCAAGGAGAGGACCCAGCACAATCTTTTTTTTTTTTTTAATCCTTTTCTTCCATTTTGGATAGGTACCAGTTCCAAGGTAGAAGAATGGTAAGGGTTAGGCAATTGAGGTTAAGCAACTTACTCAGAATAACACAGTCACCTGGAAATGTCTGAGGCAAGATGTGTACCTATAACCTCCTATATCCAGTCCCTGAACTCTATTCACTGAACCACCTAGCTGCTGCCTCCCCCCCCCCCCAATAGAATCTTGATTGTCTTTTCTAGAATCACTGACAACTGGAAGATGCCTCAGGCCAACCTAGTCTAACTTCATTTTAAAGAGGAGGAAACTGAGGCCCAAAAAGGGCAAAACACTTGCCCATGGGGCCATACAGGGATTACTGGCAGAGCAGGACCAAGAATCTAAGTGCTTTGAATCTCTTTTCATTAAAAATTAATATTTCTAGAACCAGTCAAGGCTTACAATGTACTTTCTACTCATTGTGAAATAGTGTAAATATTATTGTCCCATTTTACAGATGAGGGAGCTGGGGGTCCGAGGTCAAGAGAATATATTGAAATCTCTCCTGATCCCAAATCCTGAGCTTTGGTTCTTTCTACAATGCCGCCTTCAGTTCAATGCAGCCAGTAGTCATTTCTTCTCTGCCTTGGATGCTGGCGGGAGTGGAGGTGGGGCAAGTCACGGGGAACTGTCTGTGAGACTGTGGGAAGCGTGAAGGAGTGTCGCTGCTCCTGCTGGTCCGTCTGCTGCTGCCGGGATAAGGCCAAGTAAGCCATCTGCTCCTCCCGCTCGCCCTCTGAGCCGCCATTTCAGCACCATGGCCAGGGCACGACGGCAGTTTCTAGCTTTAAACCAGCTCAGGCATCAGGCGATAGGTTTGGCCGGACCGTGAGACCTTGGAGCTCAGTTATTTACCCTGACTTCTCGGAAGAGTAAAGAAAACAGCGCTCTGGGCTGTAGGGATTGGGCTCTAGGTCCAGGTGAAATTGCTCGTTTTGTCTCCAGACCCAACTCCAACCATTCCAATGATTCTCTTTCCCCCTCCTCCAGAAGGAAAGTAGCCTTCAGGGCTAGTCCCGATGTCTCCACAGCCCTTCCTTTCTAGGTAGTCCCTAGAACCTGTCTAATAAACCCGAGAGTTTGCTTGATGCCATAGTCTCTCTAAAACCCCCTTCCACGAAATCATCAATCATTCAACAGAGAAGCGTTTATTAGGAGGCAGTAGGATACAATAGCTAGCAAATGCTGGATCTGTGTGACCTTGAACAATTCACTTAATCTTTCGGGACTTCAGGTTAATAACACACTACCTAGTTTGTAGAATTTTGGGAAGAAAAGCGAGCAGTTAACCTTGTAGCGCTATGGAAGCGTGACCCACTATTGTCTCATTTCACGCTTATTCATCCCCATTAGCCAGATGAGAAGATTAAGGCTCACGAACCCGGGCGACCTGCCCTTGCTCTCAGAGCGATTGACTGCCGGGTGGCTGCAAGAAGGGTTGGAGGCTAGCTTGTGGGGTCGCGTGCGCCCCGGGGCTCCTGGAGCCCAGCTCCTCTTTGTTCCAGAATCATTCCCCCCTCCCCCTCTAGCTGGCCGCCGGCGGACCTGGCGCCAATACATTAGCATTCCAATGGGCCTGTGGCTGCTTTGTCCTCCAGGCTGGGCTAGGAGAAAGGGGGGTGGGTGGGTGGGATAGAGCCCCATAAATCTACCTGCAGAAAACTCAGTTTCATGAAGAGAAGAGAAGGGGAGGAGGTGCCGTACCTCATTCAAGCTCTGCTTTTCTAAAAATTAGTCAGGGGAACACTCAAAGGTTTGGGAACTGGGACTGAGTGATGACCCAACCCAGGACTCCACTGCCCTGATGCAATGTGGGAGACACTTGCTCCAGAATGGTGCCCAAGAAAGGACTTTCCCCAGTCACATCACTGGGAACCAGCCAGGATGGGGCATGCACGTGGGGCTGCTGTGTGTGGCTGTCATCTGGGGTGGCCAGAGGGCCCAAGGAAGACAAGAGATGGCTATTCTTATGGAGCCCCCATTTCTTGGATGGAGTTTGAGTTGGCAGGTCTGATTGGCCTGCTCAGAAATTTTCCATGCCTGTGGGCCTTTGGTCTGACACTACCTCCTGGGGAAGAAATTAAGGGAATTTCCAAACTATTATCTCAGCCCTGGTTATTTTCAATAGCTTTTTATAATAGACAGCCTGGAGGAGTGGAAAACTGGCCTTGGGAGTCAGGATCCTTGCATCCCAGGCCTAACTCCCCACTCACAACTGCATGACTTTGGGTAAAGCTCATCATCTCTCTCAGACTCACTTTTTATGCCCATAAAATGAAGGCTAAAAATCCATGCACTGCCTTATTTACATACTTCCTATGAGGGAAATTTCTTTTAAACTTGGAAGCAGTATTGTACTGGAACTCTCCACACAAAGGAATAAGGAAAGAGGGATCTTATCTCTAGACTGTTGAAAGAGTAATGAGATCTGTTTAGATCTAGGAGAGACTTTGAAAGATCAACTAATCTATCATTGTACAGATAAAACAACAATCACAAAAACTGAGGCCTGATAATAGGTCACCTGAGTTCCAATTCCAGTTCTGCTACCTATCTAATATAATTCCAGAAGATTTATTTAAGGTCTACTAAAACCAAATAGACCAAAGAGTTTGACAACAGGTCTCAGGAGTCATTTACAATCAATCACTCAATAAACACTTATTCAATTCCTATTAGGGGAAAGGGAATACTTAAAAGTAAGATGCCTGCTAAGTGCTCAGAATACAAAGAAAGGTAAAAGACAGTTCCTGCTCCCAAGAATCTCAGAATCTAATGGAAAGACAAGTGGGCAACTATGTACAAACAAGCCATATAAAGGATTAATCCAGAAATTATCAACATAGGGAAGGCACTAGAATTAAGGAGGAACCAGAACTTCCTTTGGAATGTTGGATTTTAGCTGGTACTTGAAGGAAGTCAAGAAGACTAATTTCAAGAGGAAGAACATTTGGAGCATGGGAGGCAGCAGTGAAAATGACTAGTCAATCAATGGAGTGCTTTGGGTGAGGATCAGCAAGGAGGCCAGTGTCAATGGATTGAAAAATACATGGGGTGAGGGTACAAGGTTTAAAAAGACTGGAAAGGTAGTAAGGGACCAGGTTGTGAAGGTCTTTGAATGCCAAACAAAGGATTTTATATTTGATGTTGGAGCTACTGGAGTTTTTCTTGAAGAGGTGGGAATGAATCCACTCCAAAGAACTTTGTTTATCATTGGTTTTATATATTGATAGTTGCTGCAGTTAGAAGTAAAAACATCTTCATATAGTTGTAAAATGTTCTGCTCTGGGGGTTCTGGTGATCCCCTATGGGTCTTCAACCATTGTAAATATACTATATTCTTTTGCTTGCCCCTCTACCCTGCCCCTTCCTAGAAGTGGTAGCCTTGCAGCATTTGAGCAGTTAAGCATCCTCCTAGTTAGATAAATTAAATAATGGGGGAAGGGACAGAAGGTCAACTTGTTTTTATCAGATGAATAATGATTCCTTGGTGAAAGATTCCTCTATGGCTTCTACTCACCAGGGGGAAAAGTGTAAAGTGCGCACATCTTCCATGTAGGTTGCCAGTTTAAAGTACTCCTCTCTTTCAAGCAAGTCAGTTTCTAAGAGACTCCAGAAGGCTAGAAGAGGATACTCTGAAGAATTCTGTCAGAGAATGCCTTCTCTCTCCAGATCTGCCAGTGTTTAGGAGCTCTTCTTTTCCCCCCCTTCAAGTGAAACTAGGCCACACACCTGCCTTCAGGCCTGGGGCTGCAGGTGGAAGCAAAGGTGGCCCTGACACCACACCTGAGCACAGCCAGACACCACCAAGAAGTCATTAATCTCTTGTTTCCTGATTAAATCCTGAGGAATAAAACAACACTTCCCTTTATTCCCATGTTTGCCAGCCCCTCTTCCCTCTCAAATCTAGCTCTTGATTAAGGCAATCTATCTTCTCTCTGGTTAGTAGGTGACTCGAGGAGAAGGAGGAGGAGGTGGGGAGAGAGAGAAGAGACCAGAGAAGAGAAACAGAGAAAAACAGAATATATTCCCTTGATTACTCTCTCTACCATATGGGAATATTCCAAATTAGACCCCAGAACACTGTGGGAACCTTTATCGTAGGAATCCTCTCAGTCCTCTTGGTCTTCCTCCTTCCCTTCCCCCATCAGCTGACCTTGGGGTTTGAAAGTAGGTAGGGACAGGGGGAGGGGAGAGACCTTCTTTTTTAGACCTGAGGCAAGCTAGTGCACTGAAAAGAGTGCTGAATTTAGATTCAGAAGCCCCTAATTTAAATCCCATCTCTATCACTTACAGCCTGAATCACTTTGAGCAAGTTACTTAAAATGTGACTCTGAGCCTCAGTTTCCTCAACTGTAAAATAAGGGGGATGAATCAGTTAATAACTAAACATTTATTAAATGCCTACTCTGTGTCAGGCAATGTGCTAAGTGATAGCATAGATGACTGCAAAGGTCCCATCTAATTCTAAATCTATTATCCTCTTTGAAGACATTCTAGTAGTTCAAGCTGAATGGTCCAGTCTCTCCCATTGCTTTTCAGTCAGGGAAACTGTGGCAGAAACCCCAACTTCCTCCTCTTAGATCTAAGAAGGAGGGGAGGGGTTGTGAGTGTGTTGTAAAAGGAACCACTGGCGTTGGCACCCAAGGATCTGGAAATATTAGAACAAACATCTAGTTAGATTCTTTCCTGATATTAATCCCAAGGGACGACCATGTGATTTGAAATTGGAAGGGGTCCTAAAATTCATGCAGTCCAACCCCCTTAATTTTTCAGGAAGTGAATATGAGGTTTAGAGTGAGGAGGTGATTTATCCTGTAATGAGAGGTAATCAATGGATCCAAGATTCAAAACTGCCTCCTCTTGCCCTCACATCACGTCCTTCTCTATGTGACCATGGGTAAGTCATTTCCTCTCTCTGGGACTTACTTTCCTGATCTATAAAATGAAAGGGTTGACTTAGATGGCCCCTACAGTCCTTCAAGCTCTGACATTTTGTGATTCTTCCCGATTCAGACCTGAAATAAACAGGAGGCTAAATCAGTCGGGAAGTCAGAGTAGGAGGTTTGGGTTTTACTGAGAGAATTCTTACTACGCCCGTTTCTTATAGATTATAGTCTCCCAGAGCCGAGTCCATCTTTGATATTAGCAAACCTTGATGTAAGCCCCTAGATCTAGTCCATAGCAATCCCCAACTGTGGGGGGCCTGACTTTTGAGGAGAGGGTACTACCCATCTCTGGAGCGAATTGAAACTCTTCCCAAGTATCCTTGCTCTTTTCCCATCTTTAACCCAAGAGATCCTGTAGCCCTGAGAAGCCCATGATTTGTGTAAAAAGTATCCTCAAGGTCCTGGGTTCTCTCTACAAAACAAGCTGGGAAAACTTCTAGGAAAGCGCTGGCAGAGCACTATCCCAGAGGCACAGCCCACTCCAAGAGCTTCCCCTCTTTCTCTCTTTCTCCTGCAGTTATTCTAAACCCTTGTATCCTGGATTGGGGGGGAGGGGAGGTGTGTGTGTGTGTGTGTGTGTGTGTGTGTGTGTGTGTGTGTGTGTGTGTGTGTAAAAACCTTCCGAAGAAAGGAATTCCTATCTTAGCTTTCTCATTTACTACTGTTATGGTAAGCAAGTCTCCTAACTTCTATGGGCTTTGATTTCCTTCCCTGTAAAAAGGTCCTCTGCAACTTTAAAGGTACTCTTCTATAAATTACTGTCCTAATTGACTACAGAGACTCCTTGTTTAAGCGTATTTCTGCTTCCCCCTAACTTTGGGTAGGGGTGGGATCCTCTAAATGCCAAAAAACCTAGTTCGAGTCTCAACTTTGCTTACTGTGTGACCTTGAACAAATCCTTTGCCCTGGAGGGGGTGGATCTCCTTTTTTCATATGTCAAATGAGGTGGGTGAACTTGGTGGGGGAAAAAATTATTTTGACTTTCTATAATCTTTAACAGAAATCTAGCATTTTCGCCTTCGAGTATTTAAAAACATAGTCTTGAGAAAGGGTTCCTGGGCTTCTTCAGACTACCCAAAGGGGCTCTGATATGCAAAGATTAAGAATCCTTGCCTCTAGATTTCAAAGGATCCTCCTAGCGACTGAAACCTCGCATCGTGCCCACCCTCACCCCTGACCGTCGCTGAGTCAATTAGCTCCCACACAGCCTCTTCCTTTATTTTATTGGCACCAAAAAGGCTTTCGCCAAGGTCAAAATAATCTTATTTACAAAATATATACTTTCCAGCTATGAAATATTAATAAATACAAAACGGAAAATTAATATAATTTACTGTGTCAGAGTACCAAAAAATAATTCCAAAAGATAAAAATCACGACCTGATTTTAAGAAGAGCGACTGTCCGCTCCAGTTCCAGAGCAGGGGTTCGGACCTCCATCACCCAGAAGCGGGTGGCTGGAGAGGATAAGTCAGAACCGTGGCCGCAAGTGCAGCCTTTTGGACCCAGAGCTCCTTCGGACACAGACCTCACCACTGTTCCCATCGCCAGCGGCAGCTCCGGAAAGTGCTAGAGGAGAAGGCTGTCTTCTCCCGCGATTGAATAAGAGAGGAGCTGGTGATCGCGGAGCTGTGGAGGTTGGGGGATTCGGGCGCTTTAAGTAGGAAAGAAAGCAGCCCCAAGCGGAGGAAGGACGCATATGCAGAACTAGGCAGTCAGGAAGAGAGACATTGAAAGAAATTGAGACAGAGATGAAACTTGCAGAGACACAGACACAAGGAGATAACGAGGGGAGGGAAGAAAAGGCTCAGCCCAGGCTGGACAGAGAGAGACAGGAGGCAGCAGAGAGCAGGTCAGGCAGAGGACCATGTGGCCAAGAGAACGAGAAACTAAATTTGGCACTATTAATCTGTTCCTCTTTGTAGGAGTTCGGTGGGACCTGACGGCTAAATTACAGACACTTCCCGGCATGCCGGCTCTTAGCTTACTCGAGAAGACTTATGCTTCAGTCCACCAAACCTGGGAGAATCTGGGGACGACGGAAGAAGAATCTGAAATGGAAATACTGCCCAAAGGCTGCAGAGTAAGTGCTCAGAAGCGTGCGCCTGTGCGCGGGCAAGTGGGTTGGCTCTAAGAACCCGCTCTCCTCTCAGACTCTCCTGGACCTCTTTATACAAAGTCAGGGAAAGACAGGCAGACAGGGGAGCCGGATGCGTGTAAGAGTGGAGCCTCTTCCAGCGAGGTGGTGGGGCTCAGGCTGCCCGCCTGCGAGGCCGGAGAGTAGAGCGAGCCCCACTCCCCTGCGGAGGAGGAGGTACTATGGGGGCTGCCAAGCTCCCCAGAGGGCAGAGGCGTTGGAGCCAGGCCAAGCCCCAAGCCCAGCCCCAGTCCCCGGAGGCCGTGCTCCCCCATGCGCAGCGTCTCGGTCAGCGCCCAGATGTAGTTGTGCGCAAAGCGCAGCGTCTCAATCTTGGTGAGCTTGGCGTCGTCTGGGAACGTGGGCAGAACGCCTCGCAGCGCATCTAGTGCGGAGTTGAGGTTGTGCATCCGGTTGCGCTCTCGGTCGTTGGCTTTCATGCGCCTGCTGCGCCGCTGTCTGCTTAGTGCTGCATCGCTTTTGGGGCGACTGCGCCCCCCGCGCCGCGCCCTGCCCTTCTTGGGAAGGCCCCGCAGTTCGCTTTCGGCGCCAGCCGGTGGAGGCGCTGGGTTGGGGCTGCCGGGAGGGGACTGGGCACAGGAAGAGCATAGGCCGGCGTTGTTGGCAGGGTCAGCGTCTGAAGCTGTTGGGAAGGACGGCTCGCTGGTCACCACGCAGGTGGGTTTGGGGGACATCCTGTAGTAGGCAGTAAGAGTAGTCTCAGCGGGACTCCCACCCTTGTCCCCGCCCTGGCTGAGAGCCCTGGGGCTCAGGCTCCCTGGGAGAGAGGAAGGGTCCAGATATCCATCGCCCAGGAGCCTGCCTCGGTGTGAGAAAGCACCCGTCCGCCCCTCGACCCTCACCCGGTGACCTCGGGGTGTCCCCAGAGAAAGTTTTACCTAGCTCGGAGGGATATAGGCAGAACACAGTCAGAGCGGAGCCGGGAGTCCCCTTCCAGTCCTCCTGCCTGTCTCAAGAGAGAATGCTGGCTTTGGCCTCCTGGGGCCTCTCTGCGCCGGGTTGGTTGAGCACTGAGGAGGAGGAAGGACAGAGAGTAGAGGGAAGTCTAGAAGCTCTGCAAGCGGAACGTCCAGCACACGACTCGTCGGGCAGGCGCCAAGGCCCTTCCTTATATTTGCTCGCCGCCCCAGGGACAGCGGGGGATTTCCGGAGCCACCAGACGTGTGCCCCCCTCAGAACGCTTTATCTTATCGGCCCGGGCCGGGAGCGTGCCTGCCCCACTGCTGGCTGCCCAACGGGCCAATCAGCACAGCTAGCCTTCGGGGCCCCGCCACGCGAACCCTCCCTCCCTTTCTCCCTCCCTCCGTAGGGCACAGCTGGATAGGGACAAAGGGCCTGGGGGCGGGGTGGGAAGGGGGGGGATCATTCAGTCCGCCTTGGAGTTCACTGCTCTCCACCCGCTGCTTTCCAGCAACTTTGGGATCATCAAAGACCCTCACAAACTGGAGGACCAGAACTTCCTCTCGCTCCCTCCCGGCCTGCTCCACTCCTCGGCCCCCTCTTCTCACTCTTTCTTTCTCTTCCCTCTATCCACCTTGTCCATTTACTCACAGACTCTGCTGAGTCCCATTAAATTTCCTGGGCGAGTCCAAGTGTGTGGAGAGAAAGGAAACAAGGGAGAGAGTCCTACGAGACACTGGAACAAAGAAAGGAGGAAAGCCATCAAGTAATAGTGTGCCCATTCTCTGCCCACTCTACTATCTGGACCAAAAGCACTTTTGAAGGGTCTCACTTACCATGCTAGAGAGCACAAGATCAAAGGTGCTGAAGACTGTCTCAAAGTAGCCTGGGCCAATGACCTTTAGAGAAACTCTTTTGTCCTCCCTGGGATGGCATTAGTGAGTTCTCCATAGGTCCCTTAATTTCTTTGAGCCTCACTTCCCCCACTGGAAAATAACAGAAAACTGGGAGTGGGGTGAGGAGGGAAAAGGAAGGGGTTGTAGAATTAAGGAGTGGTTTGAAAGATCACCAAATTATAAGTCAGAAGGCAGGGATTCAAACCCCAGGCCTTCATGGATGACCTTGTGTAAATCACTTCTCCTCTCTCACCTTTACTTTTTCCTAAAATGAAGGTTGGACCAAATCATCTCTAAGGTCTTTGCCAGGCCCTAACCATAGTAACTTGTGGGAGTCCGAGTTCCCTGTGGACTTATGAATGCAATCTCTCTTCTCTCCATCCTCTACCCCCAGCCTATTTGCTGTAGAAATCAGATGATCTCTTTCCTGTCCTGTCTCTTCTATTAATTTCTGTTCTGGAAGGAACCTCCAGGTTTTATCCAGTCCATCTCCTTGCCCTAGGAGTGCAGATAGCATTTCTCCTGAGCTTAGGTACTTTTGGGTAAGGAGTTCCACAGCTCCCTCACTTCTCTGGTTTGTCTTATAACTGAAACTATCAAAAAGATTTGCCTACACTTTCCCCCATCACCTTTGTTTTCTCTTCTAGGTTGTTCTGCCCCTATCTCAGACACTTAAGGTCTTTCTTCCTGGAGTATCATAGGAAGTCAAGTTTGTGTCCTTCCCCAGCTCATAAAGTGTGTAAATTGGAAGGTATTTCCAAGGCCTCTCCCTCAGACTTTAAAGATAAAGAAACCAAGGCTGAAATATTAAATTACTTTCCCCAAGTCATGAAATTATGGAACCCAGAGACAAACTCAGGGATTTTGGACTCCAGATCCATACACTGGCCATTAAACCATTATCTAACCTCCCTCCCCCAGGACAGGCCTTGCCATAGAGGGCTCCCCACTCCCATTTATGGAACTCCCTGGAAGAATCTTTCCTTAGAGTAGTGTGTACCTTACAACATTCTGAGAATGGGGCCAAAGGCTGATGACCTCTTCTCTCCTGAGACAATAGATTAGGTCCTTAGTTTCCAAGAATGCCAGTGAAGAAGAGATTCTCCTTCTTTCCCCAAGTTACCACCCTCCTGGTTCTTGGAAGGTCAGCCAGAGTAGTGGATTTTCTTTTCTCCACATCCTGGTGACATAGCCTCAACCTGAATAAGTAGCTTTTGATTTGGAATCCAAAGACCTGAATTTGAATGTTGGCTTTGCCAGCTGCTAGTTATATACTTTTAGGCAGGCCAATGGATTTCTCAGAACCTTAAGTTTCTTCATCTGTAATTGGAGAGAGTGATGATTTCAGTCTTAGCAGTTTCTGAGTTTGAGAATCCCAAATGTGCAATGCTGATCTACATCTGTGAGAAAGAAAACATTGACTCCTGAGACCCAGGAAGAATATGAGAGATGTCAACCCTTAGGTCCCTGATTGCCAGAGCTATCCTTTCTCCCCTTAGGACAATGAAAGCCAGGGAGAGAGAACCTTTCTTGGTTGCTGTTTGCCAGCCGGAGCAACTGTAGTGACAATGGAGTGGAGAAAAGGGGAGAGAGGTAAGTTCTCTCCAGGTTGTATGAGATGCATATCTCTTCCAGGGGATGTAGATCCCAGAGATTTGGGAGGACTTTAATATTTGGGAGAGGATCTCGGTAATCATCCCCAGAATCTTTTCCAAACTTCCCCAAAGTCGCCAAGGTCCTGCTAACCCTTAAAGCTCCTGATTGCGATTGTTTCCTCGGTGCGCAAAAAGGAGCCACAGGCTACACGCGCCATAAGGGGAAGCCGCCAGTGCGCTAGATATTACAATTTTCCTCCATGATCCAGAGGGCGGTGCTGGAGGTCTGGAAGCCCCTTGGGTTGAGGGATCGGGGCCAATCCCTTCTTTCCCCCCTTCAGGGGGCGCAGTTGCTCCCTCTCCAAATCCAAAAAGTCCAAGAGCCGGGGTGGAGACGCAAGCGGTGCCGGAGAAGTCCTGTGCGCAAGCGTTGGTGCTGAAACAGCTCCTGCCTTGGCTGGTGGATCTGGGTCCTGAAGCTTGCAGCTGGCCTGCTGAGTTGGGAGGGCTCCCGGGACCACCAGCCCTCCGACACCCAGGCCCCTTTGCGCACCTGGGGGCTCCAGAGGCGCAAAGGAGACCCCGAGCGGAGCCGGGGCACCTGGAGACCAGGGATGGATTGTATGGGAAAGGAAGCGGCAGAAGGGGCCTGCCGCTCTCTTGTGTACTGGGGGGATCTTTTCAGCTGATGGGGCGCTTTGAGAGCTGCTTCAAGGGGGAGGGGCAGGGGGCCAGGGAGAGCTGAATAGCGAGGGAGCTGGCAAAGGAGCCGGATTCTCCTTTTCTCTCGTCTTGGCCTCCGCACTAAAAGAGGGCCGCCGGACCAAAATCTGGCTAGCGAGCTTCCCGAGCCGAGTCTGGCCACTTCAAACAGCCCTTCAAACAAAAGGAGAAGACGAGAAGAAAGCCCCACCTGCCCCCAGTGTTTGCTAAAATAATAATAAATAGATTTCGTTTAATAAATAATTGGAAGAGATTGTAAAGTGGAGGGCTTTGGAAAACATCGCGCACGGCAGCCCATGCAACCAGCCGTCACCTGCTCCCAAGGCGGGCAACTTTATTGTTAAGTCACCCCCACACCCCCGCCCCAGACTTGTCCGTCTCTGATAAACTCTCCGTGTTTCTCACAATGACTGTTTACTCATACTTAGCACACTATTACCTTTGCTGTGATAACCCTCCCCAGGGGAGACCTGGCCTGGAGCTTCTCGCCACACCTGTCCTAAGAGCTTACAGGCCTGGCATCGAGTCTCCCTCCCCACTGGGGGCCCAGGGGCCGTTTACTTTGCCCCAATTGACGGCTCATTTATAACAGGTTGACTGCAAGTCCTATCTCAACCCTATTTGTCTTATTTTATTGAAAACATATGGTCACCAGGGGCTCAGGAGCCCCATATTTCATCTGCCAGGCGCTGGGGAGGTTCCTCAGGCTAGAGCTGGCTGGTCCAGCCGCTGCTTACCCAACGGCTGGCGTGCCAGTTATAGGAGGGGGGGGTTAGGGGGGGTTTGTTGGAAGGAGAGATAAGGAGAGTGCCACACATAATCCCCCTTGCCCTGCTAGCTTTCGAGAGGTTGCCCCCACCCAAGGGGACTTGTGCGCTCCAATCTTCGCTGTGTGTTTTTCCCTTGGGTAGGTGAGAGGGCACCATATGCCACCCCCGAGGCGCAAAGGGAGCGGCTGGGGAGGGAGCCTCCACACAAAGCGAGGAGAGCTCCTGGGGTAGGGGGGAAGAGATTTAGGCCCCTTTATTCCTAGTTTCCCCTCCCCCTCTAGGATTTCCTCCCCCTTCGCCTTCACTCCTGACAGCCTGGCTCGGCCCCTGGGAAAAAAAATTCTCCACGACTGGGGGACTAAGGAGCTGGTGAATGCTTGAAAAGGTGCAGGGCGCACAGAGACACCTGTTGCAACCGCGCCTCTTCTCAAGCGCCCCTTACAGACTCTGCTCTCTCCTCTCCCTTTATGGCTGAGGGAAGGGGGAGGCAGAGATCCATCCTATGATTTATGGTGACATATGTTGAACAGATCGGTGTGCACTCTTCAGAGGGACACACACACAAATACACGGAGGCACGCAAGACACCCTGCGCGAGAAGCAGCAGCTGCTCCCCTCACCTTCCTGGAGAATAATAAATACCTGGGATTCGCGCTTTGGTACCCAGCCTCTTGAGAGGACAACGTTTCCTCCCCCCACCCCCACCCCCCTTCCCCAGCCCAATCTTGGCAGCTTTGCTTTGTGATTTCATTGTAGAGCTTTAACAAATGCACACTTGTTCTCAGAGTCCGGAACCGGGCACGCAACAGAAAATGCGGCAGGGAACACAGATGCAGAGCGCAAGGTGCCCATATGCCCAGTTCTGTAGCAAACGCAGCCAATTCAAACATCTATAAGATTCGCCCTCTTCTTCCCTTCCCCCGTCCAACTCTTACCCTTTCTGCTTCCAATCTCTTTCCCACCCATCCTCTATTCTCCACTCACAATTGTCCTGGTTCAGATCCTCAACTCTTCTCCTCCTGGACTATTCTAACAAGCTCCTGAAAGGTCCTCCCTTCTTTCAGGCTCTCCCCCCGTCCTATCCATTCCTCAAACGATTGTCAAAATAATTTTACTAAGGCACTGGCCTTATTTCCATGCTGAAAAACCCATTTTCTTTAAGAAAATATGAAAATTCTCTTTGCTTGACTTCCTACAGACTCAATGCCCTCCCCTCCCCAACCTTATTTCAAATTACTCTTCAATTCATTCATCCAAGAGCTAAGTTAGACTGCCCTCCTGCCTTATCTCCCTCTACTGCTGAATCCCATTTTATTTTAGCTCCCTGGGGAGATCTCCTGTGGCCACTCCTGGTCCCAATTGCAGTGCTCTTTCCCTTATTCGGTTTTCCTAATGGACTTAGGGCTGGTTTCTCCTAGCCACTGCGCTCTTTAGAAGGTCGCTTTGCGCTATGCTTGCTATCTCCCCCCAAAGCAGGAAAACTGCTGGGGGATAAAGTCTGTTCAGTCTATTTTTGTCTCCTCTCGCTGCCACCACAGGTTTTGGATCAGAACAAAAATTTCACAAGCCTCTGTGGGATGAATTAAGCAACTCTGGACTTAAGTGCCCTGAAACCAAGCGAAGAGAGGAGGGAGAGGGTTTCTAGCAGTCAGTTGTCACTGGTTTCTCCAAGTGCTCTGAGGAGTGCAGTACAGTTTTGGAGAGAAAAGGCCAGGCCTGGACTCGGAGGAAGGGTCAGGAGAGAGTCCCAGAGAGAGTCAGCCAGCTGCTGGGTGGAGCCATAGGTCAAGAGCCCAAAGCTGGGGGTGGGGGGTTGGGCCGGAATCCTGTGGTGGCGCGTGCGTTTGGACACCAACCCCTGATGCCTTTTCCATTGTTCATCTTCGGCTGGATGGTCCGAGATCCTTACTTGTAGACCCTGTGACTGTTGATAGACAACTCCAGCCCCAGGGAGGCTTTGTTCTCATCTCATCCTAGACCAAGGCTGGTTCCCTGAGGGCCAATCTTCAAGGGCATTCTTGGGGGCTGCCTTTACAGAAAACACGATCTGTTCTGGTTAGAATCAATGGGAGTGGAGGGAAGGGAAAGGGCTCTATTCTTTTATCAGAGCTCTGTCCTTTCCTCTTAGTCCCAGTCTGGTAGGCTCCAACAAGCACCTGCCTTAAGCTTGGCCAACAGAGAGCCCAAGAGGCAGCATGGAGCAGTAAAAAGAGCCATAGGTTGAGAGAAGGAACTGCTTCCAAGGTCCACACCTAGAATTTCAGCATGGCTTTCTATTCCTCTGGGCCTCAGTTTCCACACAGTACAAAAAGTGGGTTGGACTTGATCAGTTCCTGAAATTCCTAGATGTCTAGAAGGTGGAACCTTTGGACAGGAAGAAGCTTTTCTCCCAAACTCTTGAGCAGGAGGGCTGGTGGAACACTGTGTGACTGAGAGCCTGAACAGCTGGGAAAGTGGAGCCTCCAGTTCCTCACTTTTAAGCTAGACCTTCTGTTTTTGTCCCTAAAAGTCCTTAGATGTTTAATGAAGGACCTCCTGGAGTCTTCTCACTCCCTGCCTTTTTTCCTGACCTTAATCCCAACAAATCCTGATCACCAACCTTGGATAAGGTTGTTTTTTAAAAATTTTTAGTGTCCTTCATTTTAGAGAGCAGAGGCCTTCTTTATTGGGGAGGGATCCCTGTCCTCTAGGGGATGCTGTTGTGGTGATCATAACCTGCCTTTGCAGATTGGCTCTGCCCCATGCTACTAGCTCCTGATGAGAAGTCTGCTGAGACTGGGACAGCTTCAAGGAATCAAAATTCTGCCTTCTGGTTGTTTTGTTGTGTGTTGGGAGATAGGGTGGGGAAGTGGAGGTAGAGTATTCGGTTCTCTGTTGGATACTGAGTACAGTTTATTTAGTTATTGAAGGGATAACCAAGTTGAACCAAGGAACATTCCGTTGCTTGGAGAAAGAAAAAAAATACCACTCTTCATTCAATCTAGGGATTTTATGATCAAAGAGTCAGAGACTTTAAGTCTCATTTACATAGGAGGAAACTGAGTCACAGAGTGGTTAAATAACTTGTACCAGGTCACACAGGAAAAGTAAGCAGAATTTTAGTAGACTTCTCCACATCAGCCTCCATTAATTTTCTGGAACCCTTAGGATAAAGTACAGGCTCAAGGGGATATAGATTTGTATCTGGAAAGGCTTTAGAGGTCATATTCTAAATATATATCAAGTGAATGGAGCCCTAGAGAAATCAAATGACTAACAGGGTTATACAGAGAGTAGCAGAGGTAGGATTCAAACCCAGGTTTTCAGATTCCAAATTTAGTATATTTTTCACTTTGACATTGTGCCTCTATATTATAATGCAGAGAACACACTGGATTTACTCAGAGGACCTGCAATTAAATTCTGGTTCTGCTATTTATGAAATCTGTGGGACCTTGATAAGACATTCCTCTTGGTCTCATTTCAGTTGGACTATCAGACAATCTTTAGGGTTCCTTCCAGCTCTAAATTATATAATCCTTGAAATAGGATTCCTATAATGAAGAACTCAAGGGGAGGAGAAGCAGGGGGCAACCTAGAAATGGCTCATTTCCTTGAGTCTTTGATATAGCTGGTTGGAGCTGGTTTCCAATTGAATCTAGACTGGGGACACATGTTAATCTTATCAGGTCTTCAAATGGAGTGAGTTGAAGATCATTGGAAACCTCTTGAGAACTTGGTGGTAGGGAAAATATACAAGTTTTGGCACTGGAAAGGACAGATGCTCTTTTCTGACCACTGTCAAATTCTGGCTTCAGGCCTTAAAACTGCATAGTTGGATGGAGCCTAAATTAAGATGAGTTAGAGGTGACAGAGTTGAACTCATCATAGGAATAACTGGCCTTGCCTATTCCTAGGGAGTATGCTGGGCTATTAGGATGTAACTGTTACTCTACAGCTTAAAGTGAGTTCTCCTTCCCCAAGTTTTCTTAGAGCCCTTTGGATATTTCCTCTGCAACTTGGGTGACCCCCATATCTGCTTCTTCTGCCCTATCACAAACCCTGACTAAGATGATGAGTAGGTCCACTACAAATTCATATAATGCAATAATGGGCTCTCATCATAGCATATCAACCTTTATTCATCTCTTATTGAAATCCAATATTAATTTCCCCAAATTTTCTTCCATGTCAAGCCCCTACACCCATCTCTAGGAACTTTCCAGCCACATACCTTAGTGGATGACCCAACCTACTTCCTTACCGAGAAGACTAAGACCATTCAACTTTACTATATATTTTTTAAAATTGAATTGAATTTTCTCCCACACTCCACTTTTCAACATCTTTCTATTTCCAATCATTCTCTCATTCTTTGCCCTAATGGAAGATGATGAGGTCCTTCTTGTCAAGACCAGCCCTTCCCCTCATTCTCTGCCAGTATTTTCCATTGATCATCTATCTCTGTCATCTTCAATTTCTTCTCATCTTTCCTACTGCCTACAAAGTACTACAAAATGAGTCATTCCCTAGTTTAAAACAAAACAAAACACAAAACTGTTCACTTGACCTTGCCATCTCAAGCTACATATTATACCTCTTCTCTCTTTCATAGATTGTCTTCAAAAGAGTAGTTCACTCCTGTCTCTACTTTCTTACTACCCATTTACCACCCAACCCCTACCAATCTGACTTCTTATCTCCCCATTCTAGGAAACTTCTCTTTTAAAATACATTCAAGACCCCTTAATTGCAATATCCAGGGACATTTTCTTAGTCCTCATTCTCTCTGATCTTCCCCCAGAATCTGTTACTGCTGACTACTCCCTCTTCTTGCCACATGGCTCTCTCCCTTGGCATCTGAGACAATGCTTTCTTCTGGTACCCCCATCTGTCTGACTGTTCTTTCTCAGTTTTCTTCCCTAAGTGTGAATATCTCCTAAAGTTCTCTTCCCTTTCTATACTTCCCTTCTTGGGGATCTCATCAACACACACACACACACACACACACACACACACACACACACACACACACACACACACACACACACACGCTCGTGCACGCATATTTTTTATGTATCTTGGATACCATATCTTTAACTGAGAAATAGGATACAAAGATTTTTTTTTATCCTAGATGTATTAATGTTGTCTGTGCAGAAGATTTTTAGTTTTCAGAGAAAAAAGTTATTTAATCTTTTATAATTGCCTCTATATCTCATTTGGTTAAGAATACATCTTCTACCATATATATATAATATCTGTATATAGAAAGCATGTATATACACATACACATCTATCTGTATACCGATATTCTTGTAAGAGCTACATAATCTGTTTCTCATCTAATTTTTAAAATATTGTCATCTTTAATATTAAGATCACATATCTATTTAGGATGCATTAGGAAACATGGTATAAGATGTTGGTTGAAGCTTTATTTCTGCAATACGGCTTTCTAGTTTTTGTAGCAGATTTATCAAATAGTTTTCCCTTAGATAGTTTATGTATCACACATTATCAAATACTGGATTATTGAATTCTATTGTTTCTGAATCTCCCTTGACTAGTCTGTTTTGATTTAATTTCTTTATTCTTTAATTAATTCCAAGTGGTTATGATAACTGCTGCTTTATAATATAGCTTGAGGTATCTGTTATTCCCCTTTCATCTCTACCTATTTTTATGATTTCCTTTAATATTTTAAATCTTTTATTTTTCCAAATGAATTATTATTTTAGCAAGTTCTAAAAATATTCCCTTGATAATTTGATTGATATAACATTAAAAATGTAAATTAAATTTGGTAATATTGTCATTTTTATTATGTTGGCACAGCCTAGCTATATACACTGAATATTCCTCCTTCTATTTAAATTGTTCTAGTACTTTATAATTGAATCTATATCTGTTTTTTGTATACACTGGAAGGTTAATCCTATATATTTTATGCATTTTTGTATTTATTTGGAATGGGATTTCCCTTTCAATTATTGTTTCTTGTGTTTTATTATGTAGAAATGGTGTTGATTTTTGAGGATTTATTCTGTGCAATTTTGCTGAAGCTATTATCTTAATTAATGCCTTTGCTGATTCCCTAGGATTTTCCAAATAATCACCATGTCATTAGAAAACAAGAATATTTTTAGTCTCCTTTTTGCCTATCTTTATTCCTTTAATTTCTTTTCTTGTTTTCTTACTATTGCTGGCATTTTCAGCTCTATCTTAAATAATAGTGGGAAGAATGGGCATCCTAGCCTCACTCCTACATTTATTAGAAAAGATTCTAGTGTATTCCCATTGCTTCCAATGCTTGTTTTTAGTTTTAGATAGATGTTTTTTGTGATATTAAAAAAAAGATTCCTATATGCCTATACATTGTATTTTTTATAACATTGCAGTTTGTCAAAGGCTTTTTTTTCCTGCATCTATTGAGATTGGCATGAAGTTTTGGATGTTTTCATTTTTAATGATTAATTATGTTGTTTCCTAATTATGTTGAACCATATTTGAATTCCTGGTATAAATCCCACTTTATTGTAATGGAAGATTTTTTGGGGGTAAATTACTGTTTAACATTTGATAACAGTTTATTTTTACATTTTAAAGTCAATATTCATCAATGATATTGGTCTACATTTTTAAAGTCTTTTCCTAGTTTGGGTATCAGGGCTATATTTTTCTTATAAAAGGATTCTGATGGGTTGCTTTCTTTCACAATTTTTGAGAATAATTTAGTGGATACTAACTATTCTTTTAAAGGTTGATAGAATTTCTATGTGAGTTCATTAGGACCAGGAGTTTTTTCCTTTGAGAGTTCCTTTGCAGGCAGATCTATTTCCCTTTTAAGTTTAATTTTTTAAGATCTCTATCTAGTTTTTTGATAATCTGGATAGTTTATATTCTTGAAAATATCCCTCTATTTCTTTTGTGTTCTCAGTTTTGTTAGCATACAGATCTACATAATATGTTCTGATTATTCTTTCTTTTGCTTCTGATTTTTGTCATGATTTAACATTGCTTGTTTGCTGTTTTATTGATTTAATGTTTTTTCTTCCTTTTTAATCAGATTTGGTAAGGGTTCATCAGTTTATGCTTCTAATTTATTTATTTCTCCTCAAGTTTGTAATATCTTCTCTGTCATGCTTATCTAAAGTTTATTTTCTATTTTTGAAAATCCATATTTAGTTCATTAATCCACTCTACTTTGTTAATATACTTGCAAGGATACAATTTTCCCCTGAGAACTGATTTAGTGGTACCTAATAAATTTTGGTTTCTTGTTTCATCATTATAATTTTATTTTACATAGTTATTTCTATGATTTGTCTTTGATTCACTCATTATTTAAGGTTTTATTAAGTCTCCATTTGAGTTTGTATTTTTATTTGTGGTCCCTGATATAGTTTCTAATTTTATTGTGTTATTGTTTCTAAGAGATATATGAACTATTTCTATTTTTTTTTGTTTGCAATATTTCTGTGCCCTAGAACATGATAAATTTTTTTTAACATTCCAGATGGTGCTGAGAAATATGTATTCCTTTATGGTCCCATTTAGAAGATGCTTAAAAAATGTTAAACTATGGTTTCTCCAGCAATGGGTTGTTTCATGTTTTTGCTTTTGTTTAACCTTCTGTTGAATTTATCTAAAATTGATAAAGGGATACTTAAGTCCCCATCACTATTGTGTTACTATGTCTTCAAGAAGTTCAGTTTATATTTACTTTATGGCTTTGGGTGCTAAGACATTTGGATCATATAGGTTTATTTTTTATATTGATTCGTTGTTTATTGTTTCTTTCATCATGATATAATTTCCTTGTTTATGTTTATATATTTTATTTTTTAAAATGTTCTTGCTTTGTTAAGATCATGAGAATGCTTGCTTTTTTGGAATTTATTTTATGCATTGTATATTTTTTATCCCCTCAGTTTGACTTTATGTATGTCTTTGTTTTTAAAATGTGTTTTTGCAAGCAACAGATTGTAGGGTTTTGTTTTCTTATCCAATCTTTCTTTTTCATTTTTATTGTGCTGCTTAATCCATTCACATTCAAATTATAAGAGCTAAATTTATATTTTCCACTATCTATCCCTAAATTTTAAAGTTATAATTTCTCCCTTCTGTTGTAAACACAATATGATATTCTTTCAGTTATTTTATTTTAATTTCTACTTAAGGTAGCCCTGTTTCCACTGCTGACTTTTCTTCTCATCTTCAACCCTCTCTTCTCATTCCTTATTCCTTTCCCTTTAGGGTTTTATTTATTAGTTCCCTTTTCTCCCTTGCTTTTATCTGGTTATATATTTCTTCCTCCTCTTTTTTCCCTCTCAGTAAAATACATTCTCCATTCCTCTTCTCCCCTTCAGCTAGTTCTGTCCATTAGTTTTCAAAATGTTCATTTTGACACCCCTTCCCTAAAAGGATTTATCTCATTTTCTTCATTATTCACTCTTTCTTTCTCTCTACTCTAGACCTTCATTTTCTGATTCATGACCTCTATACCTATCTGCTCTCTCTTTATCTTTCCATATTCTTCAGACAATCAAAGCTCCAAAGACATCCATTTTAGGTTCTCTCCTCCAGGCTTCCTTCCTTCCTTCCTTCCTTCCTTCCTTCCTTCCTTCCTTCCTTCCTTCCTTCCTTCCTTCCTTCCTTCCTTCCTTCCTTCCTTCCTCCCTTCCTCCCTTCCTCCCTTCCTCCCTTCCTTCCTTCCTTCCTCCCTTCCTCCCTTCCTTCCTTCCTTCCTCCCTTCCTCCCTTCCTCCCTTCCTTCCTCCCTCCCTCCCTTCCTTCCTTCCTTCCTTCCTTCCTCCCTTCCTTCCTTCCTTCCTTCCTTCCTTCCTTCCTTCCTTCCTTCCTTCCTTCCTTCCTTCCTTTCTCTCCTTTTTCCTCCCCCTTCCCTCTCTTCCTCCCTCCCTTCCCCCTACCCCTCTCTTGGATCTATTTTCCCAGTTGTTTTACCAATGAAATATTTCACATTTTCTTCTATTTTTAATTCTTTTGATTTTGTTTTATTGTTTCTTGGTATTTCATGAAGTCATTAGCTTTTTATAATTTTTAAGAAATTATTTTCTTTAGTGAGAATTTGAACCTCTTTTTCCATTTGGCAAAATCTATATTTTAAGGCAGTCTTTTCTACATTGAATTTTTTGCACCTTTTCTTGCACTTGGCCAATTCTGCTTTTTAATATGTTATTTTCTTCAATATTTTTGTGCTTTCTTTTCTAAGCTCTTGGTGCCTTCTTGAATTACTTTCATTTCTTTCCCCCAGTTTCCCTGATCCTCTCTTGTTTGATTTTTGAAATCCTTTTTGAGCTCTTCCAGGGTCTGAGATCAATTCCCATTTTTCTTTGAAGTTTTATATGTAACTGCTTTGGTCTCATTGTCCCCTTTTGAGTTCATGCCTTGCTTTTGTTTGTCACCATAATAATTTTCTATGGTTAGGTGATTTTTGGTTTTTTGATGTTTGCTCATTTGCCCAGCCTTTTTCTTGCCTTTTATTTTTATCTTAAAAGTGGACTCTGTTCTCAGTGTAGAGGGGGTATTATTTTAAACTTTAGGTATTTTTTTCTTGCTGCTACCCTCATCTCTAGTTCTGGGTTTCTACAAGTTTCAGTTCTTCCAATGTTATATGATGGCCTAAGGACTGAGAGCTCTGGAAGTCACCTCCGACTTCTGATTCAGTCTCCCCCAGGGCTTGCTGATGGCTCGCAGGGCTCAGTGCACTGTAAGCTACCTTGTGCTAAGTTTGAGGCCTCACCTTGGGCTTGGACAGGCGCTCCAGGCCTCACTGTAGGCTTATACCAGCCGGGTACACTGTGTATTGTATAATTGAAAATCTATTTCCCTAAAAAAGAACTACATATCCCAAGAGCCCACTGACTTTCTGTCATTATGTACTTCTTATAGAGAGAGGATAAAGAGAGTGGGCATTGAGGCTCTCGCTCTCTGATGTAGAATCAGCAGTGATGGTGGAGAGTGGGGATGGCTAAAAATGGCTAACCAGCCACAGGCACATGGTTTTTATTTTGTATCCTCTTTATTCCTTGATTTATATGATCCTTAATAAACCTCATAAATATAATATTTCTATTATTAGAGATTAAAAATTTTAAGTTGTACAGTATTACCTTGTGCTGGGGTTTAGAACCTCAGGAGGTAGTCATGAAGGTGCTTTGCTGTTGGCTTAGACAGTGTCTTGGGGTCTTGATGTTGAGTTGGGCATTGGTTCAGAACTTTGAGTGGTGGGGGGTGGAGTAGGGGTTTGGCAATGTGTTACAGTGGCCCTCCTTGGTGCAGTCCTGCTGTGGACTGTGTTCCCCTCTCACCCAAGTGAAACAGAACCTTTCTGCTTACCTTCCAAGTTGTTTTCTTCAGAAAAATTGCCTCACTCTGTCCCCTTGTTGGGTCTGCTACACCAGTATTCATTTTGAAGCATTATTTTAAAGTTGGCTGGCGAGTATTCTCAAAGAGGGTCGAGTTTCTGTGCTTCTACTCCATCTTGGCTCTGCCCACCTCCTTCTAGGCACTTACTTCTTGCCGTTACCTTTCCCTTCACTCCCAAATCAATCCAACTATTGTGGATTTCAGAGAGGACAATGCTTCATTTTCCTCCCTTACCACATCCTTGATTATGCAGCACACTACTGATCTACCTTCCCCTGTTTATATCTCCCTTACACATTTGCCTAGAAATCTCCTCCCTTTTTCCACACTCAACCACTCTTCCAGGTGTCCATTATTCCCTGGGATTCTAATTCCCTCATCCTATTGTAATACAAATAGGCTTTCCAAGCACTAAATCTCCCAGGCCTTATCCAGTGTAGAGTCCTCATTCCCTTTCATTAACCATCTCTCTTCACCCATCAGTAGAAACTCCTTCTACTTAAAAAAAGTTCTCTTCTCTCCCCACCCTTCTTTACAAGCTTTCTATCTTCTCTCCTCCTCCTCATTTACTCCACTTTAGGCTATTATCTTTCTGACACTATAGAGTCTCATTGCTAGCTTTTGATCTGACCCCAGCACATTGTACTTTTTTTCTCTATCCATTTGTTCCCCTGCCTTCAAGTATTTTCCTATACTGTAATGTAGTCAGAAAAAAATGATATACCTGTAGGCATGATGTTGCCAGATTTTATTTACAATGTACCCTGTCTTCCTCTTCATTATTACATCTACCAAAATTTTACCTTCACTACTGTTTACTTGCGTACTTTTAGAAAGAAATCTCTTATGAATCTCTGTTTTAATGTTGCTATTGCTGTCTTGTCTACTTCATTTATTCATTCCTCATATATTTCCATTGTTTGCAGGTGTTCAAGAAGCAAATAATCTCTTCAATTCTGGATTTATTTTTTTAAATGCTTCAAACTCTTCTTTATTATTGAGTTTATATCTCTTTTCCTGTATGGTTAAATTCAGATTTGTAGGGTAGATCACTCCTATTTGTGTTCTGAGATCCAGTGCTCTTCAAATGAATTATTCCATTTCTTCCTATGTTTTCTATAGGGAACAGAGTGGTTTTGCATTATTTAAATGCTTCTTCCTTTTATTTGAACATATTTCTCCCCATAGATTATAGAACTTATTTTTGAATTGAAAGTGTTAAATTTAATGACCATATGTCATGGAGTTTGCAGCTTTGGGCTTTTTTTTTTCCTCCAGAGGTGATCAGTGAATTTCTCAATTAGAATTACATTTTCCATGTTCAGAAGTTCTGATCAGTTCTCTTCTATTATTTCCCTCATTATGGTGTTAAGGATTTTTGTTCTGTCATGTCCTTCTGGGAGACCAATGGTTCTTGGGTTGTCTCTATTGGTCCTGTCTTTTGAGATAAGTATGCTTTGCTTTTAATAGTGATTGTATTTTTAATGTTTTTTATGTTATTTATTTTTTTACTTCTTTTCTTCTAGATTGTCCTTTACTTCTATGTATTTACATTTCCATTCTATCATCATCATCTCTCTCTCTCTCTTTTTTTTTAATGAGGCTTGCCATGGCAGATTGTGATTTTTCTATTCTGCTCATTCTTTTTGTTGGGCAGGACATAAATTTTGCTCTTATACTTTCTTTTTGTTTTGTTTTCTTATACTGTTTCTTTTGAAACAATCAGGAACAGCATGTTGTGATTCCATGTTCTCCTCAAATTCTACAGGATCCTCTGTCTCAAGTGGTCGATCATTTTCCTTAGTTTTGAAGTATTTATTCATAGAGTCCTGAACTCATTTACTAGCTATGGAGATTACATTTCCACCAGCTGTTCCTTTTCAACTCATTACTTTATAGATTTATGTTCTTCTTCATGAAATTTTTGGTAATTTCAGTTTTTATGACTATACTTCTCGATTCCCTCTCTTTTAAGGTTTTCTTAGGGGCTAGAGCTCCCAGTGTCTCAGACTCCTCCCATGCAGGACAATTCACAGTCTTCCAGGCTAAGTCTTTGTTCCAAAAGACATTTGGATGGTCAGAAATGGCCCTAGCTGGATGTTGTACATTTCCTCTCAGACCTGGTGGAGAACTACACTGTCCCTCCCTTGCTGATGTGGTATCCTGTCTTGGTGACCTATCTCACTCCCTCTGTTCTTCAGTTTTCTGGCTCAGCATTGGTAGTGCAGAGCTTTGCAGTGCTGGTGCTATTGGGTTGCATCCTCTAGCAGGCTTTTGTCAAGGATCTGAGCAAACTTCCATAGTCTGGGGCTGGGGTCTCCATGGTTGTGCAAAGAGGGAGGGAGAACTAGGATGAAGAGGCAGATTTTGTTGTGAGCCCATGTCCTGTCCTTGGATCTGCTATGACCATCTTGCTGCTAGGAACATGGGAGGTGGGGAAGGGCTTCTGAATGAGCTTGTATCAGTAAGCATTAACTTATGTTTCTTTAAAAAACTTTCTTCACAATTCTGGGTATCCTAGACTAGCAATAGTGGAAGTTGCTTTATCTTTGATGCATAATTTCTGTTTGTAGAAGTGTGAAAGGTGGATCAGAGAGAATGTCTAGTTCTCCATTTTTTAAAAAAAGTCCTTTCCTTCTGTCTAAGAAGTGATACTCTCAGTTCCAAGGCAAGATACCAGTAAGGGCTAGATAATTGGAATTAAGTGACTTGTCTAGGGTCACACAATAGGAAGTATCTGAGGGCAAATTTGAACCGAGGGCATCCTATCTCCAGGCCTGACTCTTTATCCACTGAGCCACCAGCTGCCCCTAATCTTCCATCATGATGTTTACTTGACCTGTTTAAATCATCTTTAAAATATTTTTATTTTTCTATAAAATGTTTTTACTGGTTCTTCTCACTCAACTTTGCATTAGTTCATACAACTTTCCTTTCCCCCCAAAACCATCTTCTTCATCATTTTTATAGCACAATGATATTCAATTACATTATAAATCTTTATCATTATTCACTATGTATTATACTTATATCACTATAGGTTTTAGTACTACCTACTCAGGGGGGAAAGCATTATATTGTAACTCTTTTCTCTATTTGGCACCTAATTTGGTACCTTGCACATATCAGACGTGATCAAATATTTGTTGAATGCAGCATATCCTTCCATTAGAGTAAGAGGCATTTGCTTGGCATTTAAGGTTCTTCAAAATCTAATGCTGTGCTACCTTTCCAGTCTTATTTCATATTCCTCCTCTTCATGCAATCTAGTCTACAGCCAAAGTGACCACCTTTATTCTGTGCCTTATGGGGAGAATCAGCGCTCTCCATCTCCCTGACTTTCTTCTAGCTCTTCCCTATCCCTGAGAGAGAACTCTTATCTCTGCCTAGTGAATTTCTACTCCTCTTCTAAAGGCAGCTCCAAAGCCATGTCTCCTGATGGGAATGGCTTTTCCTCTTAGACCTCACAAAGCACGTTGTTCTTCTACCTCTCGTGTGCTTATCTTGCACTATTGTAGATCACAATTATTTGTCTTCATGCCTGATTCTCCTGCTAAATGAGAATCTCAGTGAAGGCTGGGGAAGTGTCTTCTTAGAACTACATTTCTTTCCCTTCGTGGAACCTAGTCCTTTCCATCTGGTAAGCACAGTTCAGACTTTTGGGGTGTCTGGTTGAGGCTTATGGAAGTAGAAGAGACAAAGAGGAAAACCTCTGGAGAAGGGAAGTAAGGATTTAGGATCAGAAACACAACTGAGCCTCAGGGAGATGTTCCTTTCCATCTCATAAATGTTTTGTCTATTTTCTTTTGAGAGGTACATGATTTGAGTAGCAAAGCCCAAGCCCTGATCTCTTTTTCAGTTCTAAAGTCCATAAGGACCTCCACCCTTGCACACCTATCCCATTTCTGACTCTGCTAATTGCCTGTGCCCAGGTAACAAGATGGTATGTGTACCAGCTGGGCACCACCTTGATGCCCTTCAGAAAGCATCTGTGAAAGGTAATTATATAGAGGATGGTGGCCAGCTGTTCTCCAGAAGCACAGAGTTAGACCCAGAGGAAGTTGACTTTGATTGGATTTGCAGGGATTTCAGCTAGATAGAACCAACATCAGTTTTCAATCAATTCATTTGCCAACAAGGCTTTACTAAATGCTGACCATGGGCCAGGCACTTTACTAAACATTGGAGATGTAATCTCTGCTCTTAAGGAGCCCCATTCTAATAGAGATAAGATACCTACCTATGTATGTGTATATGCTCACACATACACTAATATGTACATATATGGATATTCAGAATAGATATACAATAAACACAAGGTTATTGGAGGAAATGGGGCACTAGTTGTTGGGAGAAAAGCTTATATTGAAGGATCTATTTGAATTGAATCTTAAAGAAAACTGGAGATTCCCTTCAGTGATGGGAAAAGTGCATCCTAGGCAAGGGAGGTGGGAAGTTTATGATGATAATATGAGGCTTTTTAGCATACAGTGTGTGTGGGAGAATGAGGGGTGGGAATTCTTTTTGGAGGCTACAGTCTTTTCAGTAGTCTGGGATTCAAATTAATTTAACAAGCATTAGTCCATGGTGGATACAAGCTGTGATATCCCACACCCCATTTTTGTGTGTGTATGGGACTTAGGGACAAAGAAGATAAAAGGTGTGGAGTGGAGCACTCTCTCTCCCTTTCTCTCTCTGTCTCTCTGTCTCTGTCTCTGTCTCTTTTCCCTCTTCTCCTCCCCCCCCCCCAAGCCTTTGCAGAATTAACAATTTGGCTGACTTCAGATTTTGATTTAGGGTATTTTTCTAGATAGGTGAGATTTTCGGTCCTCTTCCTAAATTTTCTCCCCCCCCCCCATATCTCCAATTTTTAAAATTAAAATTACATTGTTAAGAGCTACTGACAGACTCCTGACTTGGGAATTGATTTTATAAGGGCAAACACAATATTTTATTACTATTACATTTAATTATTTTACTTTCATTTATTACAAGGCTGAAAGAAAAGGGAAAAAAGTTCCTGAAGATGGCTGATGGGAATGGAAGGTCAATTGCCCACCTGCAGCAACTCCAGAAGAAATCTGAAATTCATGCTGAACTCAATAATGATCAGGAAATTTAATGAGAAACTATTAAGTGACTTCTTCCACCTAGTCCAGAAATGTACAAAAAGTTATCCAGGAGCCTACAGACATTAGGAATGAGGGCCATCAGCAAAGCTAGCAATGGCAGAGGCAAATAAGCCCAGCCTTCCAAGATCAGTTAAAGGTAGGTATAATTAAAAAAAATTTTTTTTAACTAAAAATTTTTTTTTAAACCCTTACCTTCCATCTTGGAGTCAATACTGTGTGTTGGCTCTAAGGCAGAAGAGAGGTAAGGGCTAGGCAATGGGGGTTAAGTGACTTGCCCAGGGTCACACAACTGGGAAGTGGCTGAGGCCAGATTTGAATCTAGGACCTCCCGTCTCTAGGCTTGACTCTCAATCCACTGAGCCACCCAGCTGCCCCAGTAGATATAATTGTAAAGGTTCCATGTCCAAGAAAATGGAAATCTCCCTCACTCCTCAAGAAGATTCTAGGGAGGTCAGAAAATGCTAAGATAGTGAAAAAGTCACAGGATGGGGACCTTGGAAGCCCTGGACAGTAGCAGTAACCACAGAGCCAAGACAGTATTTAGTCCATTTGGCATTCTGTCTTGAAATATCATAGGGGGAAAAAATGGAAGGGAGGCAGCTAGTGGTACAGTGGATAGAGCCCTGGGCTTGGAATCAAGTAGGCATCTTCCTGATTTCAAATCTGGCCTCTGATACTTCCTAGGCATGTGATCCTGGGCAAGTCACTTAACCCTGTTTGCCTTTTAAAAAAGGAAGGAATGAAGAAAGAAAGAAATATCACAAAGGGTTTTGAACATCTAGCACTCAGTCTTAAAGACCCTTAAAGCAGAAGCCTGGCAGGTAGACATCTAAGGACCAAACTCCTTGGTGAGATCAAGCACAGCTAACCACCCCATCCAAAATCACTACAGGAAGCAGAGCCTAGTCCTAGGGAGAAGCTTCAATTCAGGAACAAAAGCTAAAGAGTTAAGTAAATCAAATAAAACCCAGAATAATAGTAAAAACACAACTCACAGATTTGGAGATCTCTGGAAAGGAGAAAGTAATTGTAACAACTGAAAGCAGAAACTCTGAGGAACAAGGATTAAATGAATACCTAGAAGAAGTAAAACAAGAGATAAATGAAATGAAAGCTCTAGAGGTGGGAGGTGGGGGTGAGAGAGGAAATGTTTAGAAAGACTGGTAAATTAAAATTAGAATGGATCCAGTAGACAATGATGATACCAGGAGGTAATAAAAAGTATTAAAATAAAATTGAAAATATTTAAAATGTAAGAGACCTGATATTAAAACAATGCAACCTGGGAAAGTGGTCAAGGAAAGATAAATTGAATCATTGAACTACTTGGAAACCATGATTTTTTTTTAAAAAGCTGGATTTCAAGAAATTATAAATTTAAATTGTCTAGATCAATTAGAACCAGAGGGTAAAGTAAAGATTGGAATAATTCACCAATTGCTACCTAAAAAAAAAATCCAAAGGAAGTCATAACAATGTCATAGCCAAAATCTAGAACTTCTTTACATAAAAAAAAATACTGCAAGCTTTCACAAGGAAGGATTTTTTTGGCAGCTTTTATTGTCTTGGAAAAAATATTGGCCAAAGTAAACTATAAAGGCTTATGACCAAAAATAACTATAAGGGGAAAATTAGGGCTTTTTAATGGAATAGAGAATTTATTCATTTCCCATGAAAAGACCAGAGCTAAGTAAGAACTTTGAAATAAAAACATAAAATGGCAAAGAAAACCAGAAAGGTAAATTTATTTGAGCAACTTGAAGGTGCTATGAAATGATGTAGTGCTAACATTGTAAGAATTGGAAGAAGAAATACATGTTTCCTTTGGAACCTAAATGTTTTCAAAGGGCATTGAAGGTGTAAGATAAGAAGAACATAATCCTTGATGAGAGTAATTGGTTCCATTCTAGGGGTCTAAAGAGGGGAAGAGAAAGGAATATACAAGTGTGGAATGAAGGAAGAAGAAAAATTTGTAAGTTTTCATAATTGGGGTGCATAACATCAGATGAACCTTTTTATTTTCGGAAAAAAGAGGAGATTTTAACATATGTCCAGTTTAGTGTAGAATTACATCTAGTCCAACGGAATACAAGCAGGAAAGGGGGGGGGTGGAGATAGTTGAAAGGAAATTTAATAAAAGTGAAGGAACTTTTTGTTCAGCCACATCTGACTAAGCAGAGTTCAGTGATTTGCCCAGGGTCTTACAGGTAAGAGTGTAAGGCCAGATTTGAATTTGGCAAGATGATTCTTCTTGATTGTGCCACCTAGCTACCCCAAGTTAGGGAAAAGCTGAAAAACAAACTTTCTGATCCTGAAGGGGGAAAGTAAGTAGGAAAACCAAAGAGAAACAAAGAACTAGAATCTAGGGTAGGTGACCATCAATTGGAGAATGCTGAACAAAATTACAGCAGTTGAATATAATGGAATATTTTGAAATTGAGAAAGATGATTACAAGAAATCCTAGCCAGTATGAACTAAAGCAGAGTGGGGCAAGCAGAACCAGGAGAAGAGTTTACACAAACAGTAACAATGTCAAGAAAACAACATTAAGAATTCTGATCAATGCAATGACTAACCATGCTTCCAGTGAATAAATACTTCAATATATTATGCATTTCCTTTATTGTTATTTTTCATCATTTTCCGGTTATGTCTCATTCTTTGGGATCCCTTTTGGGGCTTATTTTGGGCAAAGGTACTGGAATGAGTTGCCATTTCCTTCTCTAGCTCATTTTACAGATAAAGAACCAAGGCAAACAGGGTTATGTGATTTGTTCAGGGCCACTCAGCTAGGGAGTGTCTGAGGCCAGAATTGAATTCAGAAAGATGAGTCTTGCTGACTCCAGGTCTGTTATTCTATCCACTGTGCCATCTAGCTGCTCTAGAATCAAGAATTCCTGAATTAAAATCCAGTTTCAAACACCTATTAGCTGTGTGATTTTGGGCAAGTCACTTAACCCTGTTTGCATTAGTTTCTTCATCTTTTAAATGAGCTGGAGAAGGAGACAGCTAACTACTGGAGTATCTTTGTCAAGAAAATCCCAAGTGGAGTCATGAAGAATCAGGCACAACTGAAGTGACTGAAAAATAAAACAACAAGGATCAATATATTTTGATTTTACCTGAACCTATGATATCATTGTGTGGGAAGATTAGTATGGAAAATCCCTTTACCCATGCTGCCTGGCAATTAATCTGCAGGTTACAGTCTTAGAGAGTTCTCTATAACACTCAGAGTATAATCTGTATCAGAGGCAGGACTTGAACACAGAGCCTCATTACTGCCCCCGAAACCCAAGCATATGAACAGTTTTAAGTAACACCTTTGAAAATAGAGGAAAGCTTTAGGTCCATGACAAAGAAAGGAAGCACACATACAAGGGAAATGTTGATGGAGTTTTAATAATCAGAGGACTGTTCCTTATTCATACAAATCCTCTGAAAACATTTGGCTGGAGAACAAGAGCTTCTTAAACTGATTATCTAGTTCATCAAAATATGGATGGTTCAACATCATTTTGCCAGACATTCATCTGGAAGGATCATTGACCCCCATTGTAGGAAGAAAATCTTGGCCATGTTTCATCCAGGTTTTTGGCAGGCAGTGGCAGGCTTCCCAACCATCATCTCCCCTTGGGGAATGTATTCTTAAAATCCCATAATGGTTTAACTGTTGTAGGTTTAACATACTTTCTTATTAGGACTCCCCACAGTCCAGAAAATTCTTAAAGAGTTGATCAATTTCTGAATCTCCATGGAAAAATGGCTTCTTGGCTATTAATTCAGCAAATGTTGGACCCAACTTCCTACTGGAGTGGAATGGCCAACACTTCGGGGCATCTTTACTACTGTGTTAATATTTTACCTGCATATACTCTAACAGGGATTCTGAAGACTTTGCAAGTCACTAGTAGTCAACTCCATGGAGGATAATGCTGTGGGGGCAGTGGTGACAGCAACAGTATCTTATACACTTTCCCCAGGTAACATCTGGGGATGGGCTCATTTTGCTGAATGGCTTGGCTGTTTAGTATGATGAGGAAGACTCTGGGCTATTTCTTGTTCCTTTTCCTGCCCTGTGATGGTAGCAGGAAGGCAGAAGGATCCATCAGTAAATAAGGAAACAGCAGATGGCTTGCTCTTTTCCTTTGACTCTCCAGGTGGCCTCATGGGACTCTGGGACATCCCTGGATGGATGAAGGAGGGATGTCCCTCTCTATGTTGGCAGGAAAGCAACTGCTCCCCTGTGTCAGCTCGAGCTGGGGCTTTTATAGGCCATCTGAGTCTGGACTTTGGGGCCTCCAGCTGTCTTTCTGTTCTCTGCTTCCTTCCAGGAGCATAAGTGATTGGATGCCAATAGTGAGGTAGATGTGTCCAGCTTGGAAAACCTCAGTGTTTGAGAAAACCCCAAAGGAACTGAGAATATTCAGCCTAGAAGAGAGAAAACTTCAGGAAAATGGGATCCCTGCCGTTAATGTTTTAAAAGGTTGTAATATGAAAAAGGGCTACTTGACATCAGAGCACAGAACACAGAAAGATGGGTAGAAAATGAGAAGATGGATTTCAGTTCAGTGTAAGGAAACAACCCCAGGCTGTACAAGCCCAGATGATAGATAAAGGGTCCCCACGAATGGTCAGGGTCTGGAGCCCAGGTCCTTAGGGACACTTAGCTCCTCTTAACCAATTAGAAGTGATGTCTTGGAAAAAAAGGAGGGGGGGGGAAGCTGGGTGCCTCAGTGGATTGAGAGTTAGGCCTGGAGATGGGAAGTTCTAGATTCAAAACTGGCCTCAGACACTTCCTAGATGTGTGACCCTGGGCAAGTCCCTTAACTCCCATTGCTTAGCCCTTACCCCTCTTCTGCCTTGGAACCAATACACAGTATTGATTACAAGGAGGAAGGTAAGGGTTTAAAAAAAAAAGAAAGAAAAGGAAGTGATGTCTTGACAACAGTGCCTTAAATGCCCCCAGGCTCAGTTGGTTACATCAGATTATTTTATATTTATCTGTATGTCTAAATGTTCTGTTCCTCCAGTAGAATGTAAACTTTGTGAGGGCAGGAATTTTTATTTAATTACCTGCAAAGCTTAGTTTATATATATATATATGTATATATATATATATATATACATATATATATATGTGTGTGTGTGTGTGTGTGTGTGTGTGTGTGTGTGTGTGTGTGTGTGAGCATATAGTCGGTACTTAATAAATGCTGGAATTGAAACGAATTACCAGAAATGCAGCTGCCCTTAGCAACTAAAGTGCTGAATTTGTATACAGTGAGGAGATCTGTGCTTAAAACCCATCTCAGGCACTAGCTATGGAGAAATGGAGAAATCACAACTTTTGGGACTCAATTTCTTCATCTATAGAACAGACACAATAATGTTTATACTACCCACCTCACAAGGTTGACATGAGGAAAATGTTCTGAAAATGTAAAGTGCTATAAATAGCAGAGTTGCTATAATTATTATTAGAAAGGAAAGGGCCAGCTAGATGTCTCAACTGAACTTATCAATCAGAGATATGGACTAGGTATGGGCAAGGCTTAGGCACCTCAAATGAATGAATGAATGAATCAATGACTCTTCCCCTCTTCAAGTGACTATCATAACTAGGGGGAATATTTCTATTGAATCAACCAATTCAGTCAAACAAGGACTTGAATAGTTTTTAAAAGACCTTGAAAGTCATTGGAGAGAATGGAGTAGAGCTTCATAGGAGATATATTTACATTGGCTAGAGAAATTTGGTCATGTTCTGTGGGCTTGGCATGAAATAGTAACCCATTTCAGATCCTAGGATTATAGTATCTTGTCTACAAATGAGGGAAGCAGTCCTAGCCCATCCCTGAAAAGCTATTGATTTGGGGTGCGGAAGTGGGGAGGAAAGTATCTCTATCTCTTCTCTACATTGACCAGAGCATGACCTAATGAATTTCAGAAGGTCAAAGGATATAGAATTCTCATCAGCATCCTAGCAACATCCCCTGAGAAAGCAATGACTGGTGGCAATGGCTGAATCAGGAACAGGGAACACACTAAACACACTGAGGAAAGGTACCTTCATGTCCCTACAAGGAGCCTAGTAGAAAGCTATACCAAACCCAAGGGGACCATTAAAAAATCAGTTTTATACACAAAACTAAATTGTGTCTAATTATAAAAAGAAAATGACCCCATAGAAGATTTGAAAAATCATATCTTTGTCCCTTTGTTTCACAAGTGGGGGACTATGGGAATACTGTATACCATTAAACTATGAGAAATTTTGCATGCTACTAAAATAAATAAAAATGAAATTTTATTTTATTTTCAGTCCTAAATTCTCTCCACACATTGAGAAGACAGGAAAAGCAAAACCCATTACAAATACATGTAGCCATCCGAAACCCATTCTGCATTAGCCATGTGCAAAACAAAAGGAAGGAAAAAGAAAGAGGAGGAAATTTGCTTCAGTTTGTACTCTGAATCCATCGGCTCTCTCTATGGAAGTAAACAGTATGCTTCATCAGATGTCCTTCAGAATTATAGTTTCTTATTGTGTTGATCAGATTTACTGTCTTCCACAGTTGATTGTCTTTACAATATTGCTGGGTACATTGTTCTTCTGGTTCTGCTTACTTCATTCAGCATCAGTTAATACATCTTCTCAGGTTTTTCCTGAAACCAAGTCCCTTCATCATTTCTTATAGTATTCCAAACTTGTTTAGCCAGACCTTCGTTGATGAGTGACTTCTCAGTTTTTAATTATTTGCCACCACAAAAAGGGCTGCTATATGTTTTGTGCATTTGTGGGTCCTTTTCCTCTTCTCTCTTTTTTCGGTGTAGACCTAGTAGCAGTATCATTGGGTCAAAAGTCACAGCAAGGTTCTGACAATTGCATATTGTCTATTAATATAACTATAAAGAAACGAGTCATTACTCAATGGGTAAATAAAGGGTCAGAAGATAAGAATAGGCAGTTTTCAAAGCAAGAAGTGGAAACTTTAACAGTAACCATGTTAAAAAGATGCTCTGAATCAGTAACAACAAAAATAATAGGACTCTGAGGTACCAGCTTATATACATTAGATTGGCAAAGGTGACAAAAAGGGAAAAGGTCAACTGTTGAAATAGCTATCAGGTACATCAATTCATTGTGTGGATTGATGCAACCGTTTGGGAAAGTAATTTGGAATTATATCCAAAATGACATTGAACTACACATACCCTTTGGCCCAGTAATACACTATTAGACCTTCACCCCAAAGAGGTTAAAAAAAAGAATTGAAGGACTCATATATCCACACATACACATATACACACACACATGCACATACCCCCCCTCCCCACTTTTTTCATAGCAAAGAGATGGAAGGAAAGTAGGTATCTATCAATTGGAGGATGGCTGGAGGATTTATGTTAGATGAATGTTCTGGAATTTATTTTTGCCCCCAAAATAAAAACTTTAATGGATTTCAAGAAAACTGAGATGATTTGTATGAACTGATGCCTAATGAAGTGAGCAAAACCAGAAGAACAATTTATACAATTAGAGCAATCATGCAACAAACTTTAAAAGATTTGTGAACTGATCAGTGTTATAAACAGTTCAAACTTCCACAGGCCAGTGGTAAAGTATGCTTCCCATCTTTTGGCGAAAATGTATTCAAACAGGAGTGCTTTAATCAGAGTTCGTGAACTTACCTTAACATTTTTGATAATTATATTTCAATATATTTGGTTTTCTTTTTGAGTCTTATGCATTCCATTTTATGCATTTAAGATCTATAGGGTTTACCAAATTGCCAAAGGGGTCCACGACATATTAATGTGAAAATATTAATAGTAACAATAGCAGCTAGGACTTACATAGTGCTTTAAGGTTTATAAAACACTTTATATCTTTTATCTCATTGGACTCATCCAATGATGTAGAGATATATATGCTGTTATTATCCTCATTTTACAGATGAGGAAACTGAGACTGAGAAAGAGTAAGTGACTGGTTCAGGGTCATTCAGTAAATATCTGAGGCAGATTTAAATTTAGGTTCACTGATACAGCATTCTAGCCTCTGGACCACCTACCTGCTTCAAAAATACAATTAGGACTGAAAAGTCAAACTTCGTATAATCAGACCTTCCAGACTTTCAATAATATGTGATCCAAGTAGTCTTCTAGCCAGGTTGGAGATCTAGTAAGTAGCAGAAAAAGAGTGCTCTAGGAGTTAGGAAGAACGGTCATTTATGACTAGCAGAGGTAATCCATTTTACTTTTGGATAGCTTAAGGGAGAGTTTTTTCTTTCTTTCTATGTGTACCCAACAGGTTTCTTTAGCTTGGCATTGAAGACCTGACTTCATGTTTTCTTTCCTTTCTTATCTTCCTCCAATAGACTTAATGGAAAGTGTTGGATTCGATTTCAGCAGACTTGGACTATAATCCTGGATCTTTGAGCAAGACACAAAATTATAGAATCACAGAATTTGAGAGTGATGAAGGGCCTCAGCATTGATCTAGCCCAGTTCATACATGAAAAGGATACCATTATAATAAACCAAACAAATGGCCATCCAGCCTGTATTGAGACCAAGAGACTGAGGCATTGGCCCCTTTTCTATCTCCATGCAAGAGCTCTCTCAGCTCCAGAGCTAACCATGTTATTCAATATTAGGGGACATTAGTCTCCAGTGGGAGGGGGTGTTCTGTTTTCTTAAACTCTTTGATTCATTAAGCACTTACCTTGGTACTGCCTGGAACAATTTATTTAAAGATTAGGTTTTGGCTGACATCTAAGATTTCCCCAAAGAGATAGAGTGATCTGAGTTCAAATTCTGATGGAATGTATGGTTTTGAAAAATAGTGTGGTATAGTAAAGAAGGCACTGCACTTTGAGTCAGGAAGAGGTGGGTTCAAACTTTACCACAGCACTATTAATTGTGTGACACCGGGCAAGGCATTTAATGATGTTAGAAGCTAACATTATGTAGCGCTTGGGAAATGTATTATATATATTACCTAATTTGATCCTGTGAATAGCTCTGTGAAATACATGGCATCGATATCCTCATATTACATGTGAGGAAACTAAGGTTGAGAGTGTTCTATCTAGTGCTCTATCTTAATCTCTATCCACAGTGCCACCTAACTGCCTCACTTGTGCCTCAATTTATTCATTTGTAAAGTAATAAAATTGAACCTGATGGCCTCCAAGGTTCTTTCTAGTTCATTGCCAATGCTCTTCTTAAAGACTTTTCAGGTTGGTAGGAACTGTAAGAACTTGAGCTACATTGGTTCAGGCTTTTGAGAATCCAGGATCATCTTCCTAACATGATGAGAAAGACATAGGGAGACTTCAATGGTAGACATAATAATCTTCTATTTAAACTGTATTGCAGGAGAAAGAACATTGGATTTGGAGTCTAAGGATTTGGGTTCAAATCCCACCTCTGTCACTTAGTAATAATATAACCAGGCAAACCATGCCCTCCTCCCCAAGAAGGAAAATAATATGATACAGGTTGTACATATATGATCCAATACTGTCTATTTCCCTGTTTGTCATTTGTGAAATAAGATACACATTGCTTACTCTAGAGAAAATTTAATAGGGAAAATAAAGTGAAGAATGGTGTGTTTCAATCTGTATTTGGACTCCATCTGCTCCTTCTGTGGATGTGGACAGTCTTTTTTTTTTTTTTGGTCATGAGTCCCTTGGAGTTGTACTGGATCTTTGTCTTGTTGGTAATCGTTAAGTCACTCACAGTTGATCATTACTGTTATTATGTACAATGTTCTCTTGGTTCTGCTCACTTCACTTTGTATCACTTCATAAAAATCTTTCTAGGTTTTTTTTAATAGTCATTTTGTTTGTCATTTCTTACGGCACAATGGTATTCCATTACAATGATATGGAAACTTGTTCAGTTGTTCTCCAGTTGATGGAAATCCCTTCAATTTCCAGTTTTTGTGACCACAAAAAGAACTGCTAAAATATTTTAGAATGTATAGTTTCTTTTTCTTTTCCCTCCATATAAGGATGTTTTTGAATTGCCTCTCATCAACTCCAAATCCAAACCTGAAGGTGGTGCTATGGATCTAAATAACTGAAGGGAAAGGTTGGCCTCAATAGAAAGGGAGGTGAGTTGAATCAGTTTTTAATTGTTGCAGTGAATCCTTTGTGTTTTCCACATTTTGACTGAAGTAAAATGAAGATCTTTTTATTTCCTTTGCGATATTACTTATAGGACTTGTGCAAGAAATGGGGGACCTTTTATCCTCATCTTTAGAGTCAGGTACATTAGTTATATTTAAACATTTCCAGAGAAAATGTCTTAGAGGTGTAAAGATTAAAATTTAGGGGAAGCTGATAGAGGTAGAAATTAGTTTCTCTCTGCAAAGAATCTCACCAAAAATGAGATCCATTTCCTCTTCATAAGTATGAGCAAATGAATTGAACAAGGTAACATTTTTCATTTTTAAAGAACAGTAGTACAAATATCCCCAAAATTCTCAATAGCCCAATTAATTACAATAGCAAACAAACACACTATCATATTTCACATAAGTTGCTGTATGGCATTAAAAAAAATTCTATGTACTGATGGATATTTGTCACAAGTTTTTACAATCATAGCAAATCTTTCAACCTTGGTAATAAACATGTTTTTTAAACAAGTTAAAACTTATCTTGGGTTAAGAACATAATCAAGAAATCTATATATCATTCTGGTGGAAGTTAAGTAGTGAGCTGAAGAGTATAAATAAAGGGGTGCTTCTTTTTGGAGGCTTTTTGGGGGTACAAATGCCCTGAGATTAACTGCCCCAACTTCCATTCACATATTTAGAAATGCGGGAAGGTTGGGGGTTATAAAATGCATTTCACTTTAGCTAGAATTGGCCTTACGCCTCATGTTAGGGGCAGGCAAAAATGACCAGAGATTGTAAAAAAAAATTCCAAAAATCATGTTTAAAAAAAAACAAAACCCTTAAAATCAGTTGAGATATTTAGCACATTAAATTTTCCAAAGGTTGTTATAGCAATTGTAACCAGTTCTGAAGTCCATCTATCCTCTATGTGACAATTTACAAAGGCAAAAATAGAAAAGCTGTTTTTTTAAAATATAGGCTTAATTACAATGATCTCAATATGGTTATAGGGGGAAAACAACAGAATTTTAAAACTTAGTACATTAAATGAACAGTATAACAGAATAATATTGAATCCAGTAATATATGAACTTAAAATCACAAAGTTAAATCTTAAACAAAACAATCAGGAAAATGCAATAGAAATACAGAGATTTTTATAACCATTGGAGTTTGAAGTGCCCTAAAATATATAACCTCCAGTCTTTAAAGTTCCTTGGGTGTGGTTTTTAAAAAATTATTAATTATCCATTTAAATGTCTATTGTCGGAATGCAGAGTGGTAAGGGCTAAGCAATGGGGGTTAAGGGACCCATCCAGGGCCCCACAGCTGGGGAGTATCTGAGGCCAGATTTTAACCCAGGACTGCATGTCTTTAGGCCTGGCTCTCAGTTCGCCGAGCCACCCATTTACAACTTCAAAGTTAGAGTTGAATCTTTGGGCTGAATCTTTCTTCTGGCACGCAGGTGAAATCAATGAAATTACTAGAACAGTCAAAAGGTATCCTTTTAAATAGCCCATTGCTTTTAAGTCCCTGTTTCTTCTCCTTTCCCTTTTCTCTCTCCCCTCCTACATTCCGATCTGCCTATGTGGAGCCAATACCCTCGTTTGTTATCAGCTGGTAGAAATGAGTCCTGAGTGATCTGCTCCAAGGATCTGGGTTGAATGAGGACTGGGTGAGCTAGAGAGAGCACCAGGGTAGGCCAGGAGTGACAGGAACACAGGCAAGCAGGGCCGGGAGCCGGAGTGGGCAGCCGGGGTGGGCAGGTGAGCTGCAATAGGGTCTAACAGCAAACCGGTCTTGAGTGGATGACTTCAGGCAGGCAGGGAGAAGCGGCCCAGTGGGAGGGAAGGGCTCAAGAAAGTCCGAAGAGGATGGCTGCTGGCAGGAGCTGATCAAGATGGTTTTCTAAAAAAAGCATCTTAAAAAAAAATTCTAGGCAGTAGCTATTAAAGGCTGAACTAAAGATAGAGAAAAGAATCAGAAGATTGAGATATTTCATTTTCCCGAAGTGGTATGCCAAACTGTAAAGATTAAAATTTAGGGGAAGGTGATACAGGTAGAAATTAGTTTCTCTCTGCAAAGAGTATTATTTTTATGAGGTTTATTAAAGATCAATGGTTAAAGAAAATACAAGCAAGAGAAGCACATGTTAGGTGGGCCATGAGGCCCACCCAAATTTCACTCACATCATGAGAAGCGTCTGTTTGCCAGCGGAGCCAGGAAGAGAAGAGGGCCTGCTGTGGGTGGAGACCCTCTAAATAATGATTTTTCTCTCAGCCCAGGTGAGAACCCAGTGAGATTACAAAGCACTCTGGGGAAGTGGAGCAAGGATTTCTGGGGATTGAAGTCCTGGATTCAAGTCTATTTTTACAGAGAGGGAAAAAGAGCCAAGAAACTAGTTTATAGTCAATAAACATTTATTAAAACCAGCTATATGACAGTCACTGTGCTAAGTGCTAGGGATACAAATATGAAAAGAGAAAGATATTCCCTGCCCTCATAGAGATAACAATAGAATGGGGGGGGGAAGCAATATACAAAATGAAACTGGAGGTGGTGAAGGGGGAGAAGTTCCAAAGTGATCCAGACAGGAGTGAAATGAGAAGATATCTGAGCTGAGAGCCCTCCCTAATTCCTGCCATACAGATTTCCAGTTTTCCCAGCAGTTTTTGGCTAGATATTGAGTTCTTTCCCCCAAAATTTGGATCTTTGGGTTTATTGAACACTAAATTTCTATGGATATTAACTGACTAATTTATTCCACTGATCCCCTACTTTATTTCTTTGCCAGTACCAGATCATTTTGATGATTACTGCATTATAGTATAGTTTACTATCTAATACAGCCAGGCCTCCTTCCTTTGTATTTTTTATTTCATTAATTCCCTTGATATTTTTGGTCTCTTGTTCTTCCAGATAAACTTTGCTGCTATTTTTTCTAGTTCCTTGAAATAATTTTTGGGCAGTTTGGTTGGTATTTCACTGAATAGGTACATTAATTTAGGTAAAATTGTCATTTTTGCTACATTGTCTTGGTCTATTCATGAGCAATTAATATTTTTCCAATTGTTTAGGCCTGCCTATTTGTGTGAAGAGTGTTTTATAATTGTGTTCATTTAATGGCTAGGTCTGTTTTGGTAGATATACTTCCAGGTATTTTATATTGTCTAAAATTATTTTGAATGGCATTTCCCTTTCAATCTCTTGATGTTAGATTTTATTAGTGGTAAATAAAAATGCTGATGATTTACATGGATTTATTTTGTTTCCTGTGCCTTTGCTGAAGTTGTTGATTATTTCTATTTGTCTTTTGGTTAATTCTCTAGGGTTCTCTAGGTGCACCATCATATTATTTGCAAAGAGTGATAACTTTGTTTCTTCATTGCCTATTCTAATTCCTTCAACTTCTTTTTCTGTTCTTATTGCTATAGTGAGCATTTCAAGTACAATATTAAATAAGTGATAATAATGGGCAGCCTTTCTTTACCCCTGGTCTTATTGCAAAGGATCTTGGTTTGTCTCCATTATAGATAATGTTTGCTGATCATTTTAGATAGATATGATTTATCACATTAAGGAAGGTTCTCTATTTCCCCCCAATGTTTTCTAATATTTTTATAAAGAAAGGATATTGTATTTTGTCAAAAACTTTTCCTGCATGTATTGAAATAATCATGTTATTTCTGTAGATTTTATTATTGATATGGTCAATTATGCTGATGGTTTTCCTAATATTGAACCATTCCAGAGTACCTTGCATAAAACCCATCGGATTATGGTATATTATTCTTATGATAAAATGTTGCTATCTCATTTAAAAATTTTGCATTAATGTTCATTAGAGAGATGGTCTATAGTTTCCTTTCTCTGTTTTATCTCTTCCTGGTTTAGGTATCAACACCATATTTGTTTCATAAAGGAAGTTTGAAAGGATTCCCTCTTCCTGCAATTAAAAAAAATAGTTCATATAGTATTGGAGTTAGTTGTTCTTTGAATGTTTAGTAAAATTCATTTGTGAATCCATATAGCCCTGGGGCCTTTTTCTTAGTTAGTTTTTTGATGGTTTATTCAATTTCTTCTTCTGGGATGGCATTGTTTAAATATTCAATTTCTTTTTTTTGTTAACATAGGTAGTTTATACTTTTCTAAGTATTCATTATTTCACTTAGTTTGTCAGATTTATTGGCATATAGTTTAGTAAAGTAACTTTCAATAATTGCTTTAATTTCCTTCTTCATTGGTTGTGATTTTGCCTTTTTGATTTTTGATACTGGAAATTTGGATTTCTTCTTTCTTTTTTGAAATCAAGTTAATTAATTGTTTATCTATCTTATTTTTTTCATAAAACCAACTCCTTGTTAACTTTTAATTTTATTAGTCTCTCCCTTTATTTTCAATATTTCAAATTCATTGTTTAATTGGGGATTTAAAATTTGTTCTTTTTCTACTTTTGTAGTTGCATGCCAAATTCATTGATTTATTCTTTCTCTATATTGATATAAGCATTAAGAGATAGGAATTTCCCTATAAATACTGCTTTGGCTGCATCCCATAAATTTTGATATGTTGTTTCCTCATTGTCATTTTCCTTAATGAAACTGTTAATTGTTTCTATGATTTTTTTTTCTTTAGGATAAGAGTGTTTTAGTTTCCATTCAATTTTTAATTTTTCTGCTGCTCTTTGTTGAATGTAATTTTTATTGTGTTATGGTCTAAAACATGCATTTAATATTTTGCTTTCTTACATTTGAATGTAAAGTTTTTTTGCCCAATTATGTGATTGATTTTTGTGAAGGTGCCATATACTACTGAGAAAAAGGTGTATTCTTTTCTATTCTCATTCAGTTCTCTCCAGAGATCTATTATGTCTCCAGTTTTTCTAAAATTCTATTTACCTCCTTAATTTCTGTCTCATTTATTTTTTTGCTTGGATTTATTTATTTCTGAGAGGAGAATTTTGATGTCCATCACTGGTAACATTTTACTATCTATTTCCTTTTGTAACTCATATAACTTTTCCTTTAGGAATTTGGATGCTTTGTCATTTGATGCATATGTTTAATATTGATATTGTTTCATTATCTATGGTGCCTTTTATCATGATGTAATTTCCTCCCTTATCTCTTGATTAGGTCAATTTTTACTTTTGCTTTGTCTGAAATCATGATTGCTACACATGCCTTTTTTTTTAACTTTAGCTGAGGTATAGTAAATTCTGCTCTAGCCTCTTACTTTTACTCTGAATGTGTCTCCTTGTTTTAAATGTATTTCTTGTGGACAGTATACTGTGAAGTTCTGATTTTTAATCCACTCTGCTAGCTTTTTATGTTTTATGAGTGAGTTCATTGCATTTATATTCAAAGTTATGATTACTAATTATGTGTTTCCTTCCACTTTATTTTCTGTATTGGTTCTTCTTTCTCCTTTTAGCATTTCCCTATTCTCAGATGTTTTGTTTTCAATTACCGCCTCCCCCAGTTCACCCCTTTTTGTCCCCCTTCCCCTCCTTTATTCTCTGTATTCTCCTATGTTCCTATAGGGTAAGGTGGGTATCTGTAGCTGAATGTGGGTGTTATTCCCACTTTGAGATAGTTCTGATGAGAGTAAGATTCAATTATAGCCACCCCACTCCATCTTCTCCTCCATTGTATTTGCCACTTATGTACTTCTTAATTCCTTTTCTCTTCCCCCCATGTGCTCCTCTTTTACATCCCTTTTTTATATCAGCCTATCTTATTTAGCTTCCATTCTTCTTTCTACATATACTCCATTTCATTGGTCTAATAGCAATAAAGTTCTTAAGTATATTAGGTACTTTAGATACTTTGCATACTTTAAATACACTACCTATTATTTCAATTATCACCTTCTCAGGTATGAATGTACTAAGTTCAATCTTATCAAAAACCCTTATGTTTTCATTTTATGCTTCTCTAGAGTGTCATATTTGCTCATCAAATTTTCTTTTCAACTCTGTTTTTTTTATCAATAAAGTCAGGAATTCCTTTATTTTATTAAACATCATTTCCCCCCATGGAGGATTATGCTGTTTTGCTGGGTATGAATTTTGGGTTGTAGTCTTAGATCCTTTGCCTTTTGAAATATCATATTCCATGCTTTCTGGTCTTTTAGGGTAGAAGTTGCTAGGTCCTGTGTGATCCTGACTGTGACTCCTCAATATTTTTGAATTGTTTCCTTCTGGCAGCTTCTAGGACTTTTTCCTTGGCTTGAGTATTCTGGAATTTAGCTACAATAGTCCTGGTGCATATTATTTTGGGATCTCTTTCAGGAGGTAATAGGTGGATTTTCTCTATTTCTATTTTCCCCTCTTGTTCAAAGATATCACAGCAGTTTCTCCTGATGATTTCTTGTAATATGCGGTCCAGGATATTTTTTTGATCATGGCTTTCAGGTATTCCAGTGATCCTTAGGTTATCTCTTCTGGATCTATTTTCCATATTGGTCATTTTCCTAATAAGATATTTTAGATTTTCTTCTATTTTTTTCAAATTTTAAAAATTTTGTCTTATTGTTGCCTGTTATCTTATGGTTTCATTACCTTCTATTTGTCAATTTCTAATTTTTAGTAAGCCATTTTCTTCCTTGAGTTTTCATATTTCTTTTTCCATTTGACTAATCCTACTTTTAAAAGAGTTGTTTTCTTCAGTGTTTTCCCCCTTCATTTCTATTTGGTTGATTCTATTCCTTGAGTAGTTATTTTCTTTAGTGAAATTTTCCCCAGCTATTGAATATTTCTGTCAATTCTCTTATTATTTGTTTTTTTAAACTTCTTTTTTAGTTCTTCCAGGGATTCTTTTGAGGCCTGACATCCTTTCTCACTTTCCTTTGAGGCTTCACATGTTTTCTTTTTGGCATTTGTAGTCCTCTTCTGAGTTCATATTTTGGTCTTCCTTGTCACTAAATTAACTTTCTAAGTTCATGGGCATAAGGTTTGGGTTTATTTGCTCATTTTTCTGGTTGTTCTCTCCCCTCCCCCCACCCATTATTTCAACTATCTGTTAAGATTCTTCTCTGTTCCTGAGACAGAGGGCACACTGCTCCAAGCTTGCAGAGTACCCTCCTCTGGTACTTGGGGTAGGACTGGCTGCCCTTGGTTTTCATGGTGTGTCTGTCACAGTGGTGACCCTGCTGGTTTGTTTTGGGGATGTCTGCAGCTGTTTTGTCCAGCTATATTTAGTACCCTGTGCTACATTTCCATGTTATTTTTTGGGCTTGGCTGATCCCCACTCCACTGATTCTCTGCCCCTGCCAAGTATTCTGGCCTGGGCAGGTTCCCTGCCACTATGTGGGAATGAGCAGGTTACTTCATTGAGGTTCCAGTTCCTCCTCTCTGCAATCTTGTAGCCACAGGGCTGATGCTATATAAGAGTTTATAGGTTTCCTGCTTCTCTACCTGTGTGGAGTGGCTCTGGCTGGGTTTGTTCCCATTCTTCTGCTTTGTTGTCTCTGGCAGAGTCATGGGGTGCTCCAGGATCTGGTAGTTCTCACAGATGCTATGTTGCCTGGGCTGCTCTATCCGAACACTCCAGTGGTACGTGTTCCTCCAGCTTTCTTTTGTTTTGAAGTGATTTATTTTCTTTTTTAGAGTGAGATGAGGAATTAGGGGAGCAGAGTATCTTTTACTCTATGCATTTCCTCATGCAAAATAATTTCAAGAGAGAAAGTACTAGACTACAAGATTCTTGAAGGTGAATACTGTTTCTCTTTCTCTTTTCTTTTCTTCTTTTCATATTTGTAGCTCAAGAAACTAATAGACAGATGGGCACATACTGCTAGCTTAGTAAGTATAGTTATCCCTTCCACATCATAGGGCTCTCCCATGCAAAACTCTCCCTTCCATATTATTGTGAGAATAGTTATATAAAACCCAGACCCCAAAATAAAAACACAAGTAAACTAAAGTGAAAAATAGTTTGCTTTGATCTATATTACAATTTCTTCTCTGGAAGTGGATAGCATTCTTTGCCATAAGTCTTTCAGAATTATCCTGGACCATTGTATTGATGAGAGTAGCTAAGTCTTTCACAGATCCTATGCTTCTTTCAGCCATAAATGGTAACTTTTAAGCCATAAATCTTTGAATGCTAAAGACAGTATTGCAGAGAGGGAGGCCTATTTAAGGCTGTCCAGAGAAGCAGAAATGAACATGGAGCCAAGTCTAGTTTTACCTCAATGTTCTATTCCATCTTTCCCCTGTGACTGAAGTATAGGGATGGCAGTGATCATGATGCATTTCTCTTTCTTTGTGGATCAAAGTGATGATGGAAGAGGCTCCAGAGCAACCCTAGACTAACTTAGTGATTCGAGGATCCTCTCCCTTCCTCAGAATAGACCCTGAGAACCAACACCCCAAGGTCTCCCAAGCAAAGCTCTTTCCTTTCCTCTCACTGAGTTCTGAACATATGTTCCACCTTGAAAAGACCAATTGTGGCTTGAGACTTCATTAAAGCAATGTATTGAACACTTGGCCAGTACCCCTCCCCCCTTCCCATCTCTGTCATTCTTTCAATTCTGTCATTCTTCAATGCAGCCCCTGATGTTTCCTTCCCAGTGGGGAATATGTGACTAATTCCCAGGAGCATCCTCTTCACCTACACTCTCACCACTCTCTCCTCTGTTCTCCTGACACCCACCAGTTCACCCTTTCTTATCTTTGTATCTTTGGAAGCTAGCATATGTGGTTTTGTTTTGTTTTGTTTTTGAGCTACAATTTCATTAGTATAAGGAACTCCCAGATCAGTAAATGTTTTTTTATGGCCTCAGGGAATCTGATTCTCTAAGACCAACCATTGAGAGTGTTTAAGTGATTTTCACAGAAGTGGTTTATATCAGAGATAGGACTAGAACTTAGATCTTTTTTACTCTAAAGTTTGCTTGTATTTGTCTTGCAGAGAGAAGGTGGTTTTTTTGGGGGGGAAATAAGTTTAAAAATGATTTTATTTGTTTTGAAAAGCTAACATCCTTCTTCTTACCTTCCCCCCCCCTCACTGAGAATACAAGAATACAAAACTGATAACAAACATGTAGAGTCAATCAAAACAAATCTCCACTTTGACCATCTAATAAAAAACAGAAAACAAAATAAAGCGTGTCTCATTCTACATTTTGACTCCTTCATCGTTCCACTCTGATTTGGGTGGCATGCTTCATTACTAATCTTCTGGAATCTTGGTTGATCATTATGGCAGGAGTATTTGAGGACATTTCTATACTATAACTTGTTTCCCTATTTCTCAGTTTATGAACACCCCCTTAGATTTCCCATTCTTTGTTACCTTAAAGAAGCCTTTCCTGGTCACCCCAGGATCAACTGACTTCCTGAAGTTGGCTGGACACTTAGGAGCAACGACTTCATAAGGTAGCTTCAAGCATTGAGTTGTCTTTATATGCCTCGTCCAGTATTATGCTCTAAAGGAATGTAGGAGAACGATAAGACCCAGACCCTGACTAGAAGGATGTAACATATTAGCTTTCTAAATTCCTGGTGAAGGAATGTCTTGAGTAGGAAGGGGCCCCATGAAAAACGTGGTCTCTGTAGCGGTATGTGTGCCAGGAATTCTGAATGACAAGGAAGCCTAGCAACCAGAGCAGCCTCAGCTGCTTTCCTGTCAAGGCACCCTCAGGCAGCAAAGGCACCAACTCTCTAAGCTTCTAGCTTTCAGGATCCTTTCCTTTTAAGTGTCTCTGTGTGTTCAATGAGAATATCTAGGATATGATCTGAACACATCCTCAGGAAAATTATTAATTCTCTTATCAGTTTCACACCCTCTCATCTATGCTGGGGAGAAAAACTTCTTTTCTCATTGGATTTGACTTTCTTAGTCAGATGAACTCACTTTAGATGGTCATTGAGTTAATAAAAACTTTCTCTTCCATCTTAGAATCAATACTATGTGTTGGTTCTAAAGCAGAAGAGCACTAAGGACTAGGCAACAGGAGTTAAATGACTTGCCTAGGTTACTAGTTAGGAAGTAGCTGAGGTAAGATTTGAACCCAGGACCTCTCAACTTCAGGCCTGGCTCTCCATCCACCAAGCCACTCAGTTTCTCCTAAGTTTTTCAAATAAGAGCTTCAAATAGCACAGAAATGAGAATATATAATTAAATAAACAAAGCTTCCAAATTCTAGCTCCTTTAGTTGTTCCACAGAGAGGACAAATAACTCTTTCTCCCCCATTTTCCTCCTATTTCTCCAGAAATGGACTCTTTCCCTTCAGGGATGGAGGGGTAAGGAAGGTGTTACAGAGTGGGTTTGTTTGTTCTTCTCACCTACCCCTGCTCTACCTCACTTACTTTCAAGTTCCTTGCTCTGGCCCCAGTTGGTGGATAACTCACCTTCCTCTTGTTCCAGCTTTGCTGAAATCTTAATCTCTAGTCTTCTCACTCACTTAATGGGTGCCATTCAATGATGATGCTCAGTTATTAGCTTCCTTGGAGGTCAATTCACCCTTTTCATTTTTGATACTGGTAATTTGATTCTATTCTTTCCTTTTTTTAAATTAAATTAACCACTGCTCTATTTTGTTTTTTTTTTCTCCATAAAAACAACTCCTGGTATTATTTATTAGTTCAGTAGTTATTTCACTTTCAATTTCATTAATTTCTCCTTTGATTTTCATTATTTCTAATTTGGTGTTTAATTGAGAATTCAAAATTTGTTCTTTTCTTTTTTTTCCTTTTTTATTTTTAGATAAATTTACTTTCCAGTTGGTTGAAGCACAAAGGAGGTCTCTACCTTAAACCACTTTGTTCTTTTCTTTTAGTTTTTTTTTCCATTTGCATGCTCAATTCATTTCTCTCTTTTATTGATATAAACATTCAGGGATACAAATTCTGGGATACAACCCCCCCCCTCAAGTACTGCTTTTGCTGTATTCCATAAATTTTGATGTGTTGTCTACTCATTGCCATTTTTTAAAAATAAGTCAGTGATTGTTTCTATGATTTGTTCCTTGACCCAGCCATTTTGAAGAATTAGATTATTTACTTTCCAATTAATTTTTAATTTGCCTTTACAAACACTTATTGATTATAATTTTATTGTGTTATGATCTGAAAAAGTTGCATTTATTAGTTATGCTTTTCTGCTTTGGTTGTGAAGTTTTTATGCCCCTGTATAAGGTCAATATTGAATATGTACCATGTGCTGCTGAAAGAAGATATATTCCGTTTAATCCTCATTCAATTTTCTCTAGTTATCTATTAAATATAACTTTTCTAAAATTTCATTCACTTTCTTTACTTCTTTCTTGTTTATTTTTTGTTAGATTTATCTAGTTCTGATAGGGGAAGGTTGAGGTCCTCCATTAGTATAGTTTTACTCTTTATTTCCTCCTTAAGTTCTTTTAGTTTCTTCTTTAAAAATCTGGAGGCTATACTATTTGGTGCATATATATTAAGTACTGTACACATTTCCACAGGTATTATTAAAGAATCAGACCCTTGTTTATGACCCATAGTTACCACTTTTAGGCATATACCCAAAGGGGGTTAAAGACAGTGTAGCTAGGCACAATATCATTGTGAGGAATGGGCTTGATAAACTTCCAGTTGTGAGTTATTGTTGCTATTATTGGTTGAAAGACCTAGGTTTAAATCCAAGTTTCCCCATTGACTGCCTTTATGATCTTGGGCAAGTTGTTTTTCCAGTTTAGGCCTCAGTTTCCTCTTCTGTAAAATGAGAGAGTTGGACAAGATGGCCTCTAAAGTCCCCTTCTGAATTCCTGGGTCCTATGCTGGCACTTTGCATACAATGTCTTCTCAACTAGACTGTGAGTTCCTGGAAGGCAAGAGCTGTTTTTTGAATTTAGATAAAAGGTGGATGAATGCCTCTGCTTCTTTGAAAGCCACTCTCTCCTCAACCCTTTGCAAGCTGCTCTTCTTTGTCAAACTGCTCTCTCCAGTGATTTCCAAATTGCCAGGGACTTCCTAATTGCTAAAACCAATGGTATGCCCTTAATTTTCAGGCTCAGGCTCTCCAAACAGCACACAGTTGCCTATCCCATTCTATTTTGCAGTTTTTGTACATATTTGTTGTTTTGCTATCTCTCCCATTAGACTGTGAGCTCCTTGAAGCCAGGAATTGCCATTTAACCCCTTTTCCATCCTAGCACTTAGCACACTGCCTGGCATGTAGTTGATGCTTAATAAAGGTCTACTGACTTACTACCTTATCTGTTCCTTTCAAAGTTTTAGATATACCACACTCCCCTCCTAGTTCTTTTTTCACCTTTATTTATTCAGTTACTGAGAAATTGTCTACTATGTGCCAGGTGCTAGAGAGACAAAGATTCCAACTGAAACATCCCCTGCCCTCATGTAACATCCTGTTGGGGAAGGGGGAAGCAAGATTTATATATAGATAAATATAAAATCTATATAGAATAAATATTAAGTGATAGGGGAAGGATGCTACCAAGGAATGATGATGAAAGGCACTGTATAGGAGGTGGCCATCAAGGTCATCCTAGAAAGAAATTAGAGGGTCAAGCTAGATGGTACAGAGGATAGAGCTCCAGGCCTGGAGTCAGGAGGACCTGGGTTTAACTCTGACCTCCTAACTGTAAAACCTTGGACAAGTCACTTACCCTCATTTGTCAAACCCTTCTGTCTTAGAGTTGTTTCTAAGATTTTTTTTTAAAGAAAGGAATTAGGGATTCCAAGGTATACAGTTGACACTCATAAAATACCAGAATTTATATTTCCATGCTCATTTGGTAGGTAGTTTTTAAAATTTTGCCTGTGAGCCTGTGAATGTTTGCTTTTTGAGAGCTACTTAGTTAATCTTTTTAAATTGTAAAAGACTATATAGAAATATGAGTGTAATGCACAAATATATCCATTTCCTTCATCTCTTTATCTTAACTAGCAAGATGGCCTTTCCAATTAAGATTTAAAGTGGAAAAAAGCTGTTAATTAAACTTTCTCAACATATTGACATCTGTCTGACAGTATGTATAATATCCTACACCCACAGACACTCTCCCCTTCTAAATGAAGGATCTACTGTTTATTGAAAAAAACCCAAAGTAACCCTAAGTGAAATTAACTTTAACAAGAATGACAAATTGTTCTATAAAGTTTTCTGCTTCTATTTGCTTAATTTTGCATAATTTCATATAGTTCTTCCCATATCCTTTCAATTCTTCTGCCATTTTTGAAGCACAATATTTCATTCCACTCATTTATCTTTTTATACCTTTACCTTCTATCTTTGCATCAATACTAAATCCTGATTGAAGGTAGAAGACTGGTAAGAGCTAAGCAATTGGAGTTCAGAGATTAGCCCAGCTAAGGAAGAGGCTGAAACCAAATTTGAAGCTAGGACCTCCCATTTCCAGACCTGGCTCTATGTTCACTGATCCCCCACAAAAATGTGTTTAACCAATCCCTAAGTTATCAGGCTCATGACTTTAAAAATCCATCTCAAATTCCATCCCCTCCAATCAGTGATGGCATTTTCATTCTCAGATCTCACATAGCAAACTATATCATGATGCATACTTTTCTTCTCTGTCAGATTATTGTATGTTAGGGGTATTTGTAGATTTCTCTTAGTCCCCGCCCCCTTAACGTCCTCAAAAGCAAGGACTTTGTCTTATGCAGATTTTCATCTCCTGCATTGATTAGCACAGGACTCTGGGCACTTAACTGATGTCTTTTGAATTGCATTGAAAAGAAAAACTTCAGGTCTCCCGCAGGGCTTAACTCACTAAATATTGTGGATTGATTGATTGATAGCTAGCCGGCATAGCTGTCAGCCAGGGAGAGAAAGATAGATGCTGGATTAATCAGATCCAGGATTCTCCACCTTTTTCTGTATGTCACTCTGGTGAAGTCTGTGGAGCCCTTCTCAGAATAGTGGGTTTTTAAATGCATAAAATAAAACCCAGTGGATTATGAGAAAATGATTCATGTGAAGTAGAATTATCAGCTCTTTTACCCCAGGTTAAGAGCCTGTGAGTTGGAGTTCAGAGGAGGAAAGAGGTGGTATTGGGTCTGAGGGGATCAGAAGTGAGAGGGGCATTGGCTTGGGGGGGGGTGTAGTATTTAGAGATGGAAAGGGCTAGTCCAAGCCCAGGGGAAATCACTTGCCCAAGATCACACAGCTAGTAAGGAGCAGACCAGGGGAAATGGAACTCAGGTTCTTAGATCCTCTCTTCACCTCCTGACCCTGCCCGGGATGCTTGGAAGGACAGCCAGGAGAAAGGGAGAGGCGACCCTGGGAGCCCTCGGGATTGTTCAGGTGAGGCCAATCTCAGGCACCTGGGGGCTGCAGGCTCACCTTCTCTTTGTGGAGCCCGGGCAGCTGCAATTTCTCCCAGGGGCCTTAAGAGGGGAATGCTGAGCTCCTGCGTCTTCTCTCTGTTGTTTCCTGTCATGCCAGGCTGGAGGAAGTGGGAGGTGGGGCCGGAGCACTAGCAGCCGCGCCTCAACCACTGGGAGCCAGGCCGGCCAGCAGTGGACAGCGACCGGGCCGGGTTCTGCATCCCTGCAGGTAGGGAAGGAGGGCGCAGGGGTTAAGGTTTCCTCCAGGACTCTGCGGACTCTGCGGACCCTGCGCTCCAGCGGAAAGCTGGGAGGGGCCTGGGAAGCAGAGGCTGCCTCCTTCTGTCCCTCGCCCTCCCGCCTGCCCTCTGGACCATTCGGCCTTTGCCTCGCAGCCGGCACTGCTCCGCTACCTGCTTCCTGCTCCCGGGAGTCGGCTTGGAGGAGGGAGGATGACTGCCTGGGGACTGACAAAGTGATGGGGTGCTGGACAGAGCCTTGTCTCGGAGGGGCCTCGGGGCCCTCTACTGACTGGGAGCCAGAGAACCTGGTTTTCCTGCTGCCTGATTGACTTTGGGCCAGACCCTTTACCTAATTTTTTTTTGGGGGGGAGGGCAGGGGCAAGCCTCAGTTTCCTCATCTGTAAAATGAGGGGCTTCGGGGTCCTTTCAAGGTCTTAATCCATTGATTTTACTAGTGGTGTTTCTGGGAGATTTGTCCTGCAAGCAGTCAGTGTCTCCCTTTCCAGCATCTCTTTAAAGAATGGACATTGGCTTCTTTCTCTTTACTGCTGTCTTTCCTCCAACCCCATCTCTCTCTCTCTCTCTCTCTCTCTCTCTCTCTCTCTCTCTCTCTCTCTCTCTCTCTCTCTCTCTCTCTCTCCCTCCCTCCTCCCCATCTCTTCCAAATGAAAATAGTAATTCTGATAGCCATTACAGGGGGATTGTCTAGTGGCAACAATTTTACAAGGATCTGCCGTGTAAATGCTACAATCCTTCCCCACCCCTTTGCTTAATGATGTTACACAACCGAGAGGTTGTACGAGCTCGAGGAAGTGGCACCCCCAGCAACACCTCCCCCCCCCCAGCCCCATTGCTCTGGAGCAGGTAGCAGGGATTTGGAAAATGAAGCCTGGCATTTTGGGATACATTTGGGACCCAGAGATGTAGAGGAACTTGTCTAAAGTCACACGGTGCAGAGCTCAGATTAGAACCCAGGATGATACAGCAAAAATATAAAAAATACCTCCAGGATGTGTATTCTGTTCTCTCTTGTCTTTGACCACTGGCTAGGCTTCTTGGCCCACACTGCCCTCTCTCCTTCCAAAGCATCTTCCCTACAGGCAGATTTTTGATCTTAAGAAAAGAAGGCTGGATCCTCTAGTTTTATAAAGACAGCAGGATATTGTCAGCTGTTTTATTGCTCTTCCTCTTTGAACTGACTTAATTATTATAGCCATGTTGTGTATTATACTTTAGGCCCTGATTGCTTTGTTTTCTACCTCTAAATGTAACCATACTTTGGGTTTTCTAAAGAATTATGTCTGACCTTCCTTCTTTCCTATTTCTTACATCAGAGTGAGACAGAAGCAACAAAGTGGAGCTAGAAGGGGACCCAGGCATTCTATCTCCCAGCCAGATTGAGAGCATCCTGTTTAGTGCCCAGAAGAGGTACAGAGGTCATAGTATCCCATTCTTGATGTACCTGTTTCCCAACTGGGAATTATCTAGTTAACTAATTCAGATTGATTTCCCCTCACTTCCTTCTTCTAGGATTAGATAAAAAGCATCCTCTCTCTCCCCCTAACTTCTATTGATGGATTTGAAGGTCAACTGCAATACTTAAAAGCTGTCTAACTGTGGGTCAGTCATTTCCCTTTGTACAACCTCAGTATTCCCCTCTGTAAAATGGAAGTAATAACCATAGCACATCTATTTCATAGGGCTGTAGTAAAGAAAAAAAAACCTTATGAACCTTAAAGTGCTATATTTGTTGTTGCAGGTTCCCTCAGTGGCTCTGAAGATGGTACGGATCTTAGCCAATGGGGACATTGTACAAGATGATGACCCTCGAGCCCGGGCTAGTGCCCCCTTTCGGAACATCACTTCTAGGCAGGTATGGTACAGGAACCAGGGGGTCCATCTTAGCTTTTCCTCCTAAGTTTTCCTTGCAGATTTTAGCAGCATCATGTATACATACCAGACTTGGAAACCAATCTCATTTTAAAAACATCATCTGGTTATGCCTATTTATAGTAGGTAGAAAGATAAACTTAGAATCAAGACGACCTGAGTTTGAATCCCTCTTCAGACATATTAGTAGTGTGAAACTGTGCAAGTCATTTTTCCTCCCTGTAAAATTAGTATCTCTGCCACAGGGTTGTTACAAGTTTCAAATGAGGTTAAAAATGTTTTTTTTTTCATCAATTCCAAGGAATTTTATTGGGATGTAAATAGTTGGACACAGATTATGAAAAGGTTTATGTTAAATGCCTTGCAGACCTCCCAGGACTATATTAATGTGAGCTGCTATTCTTTTTATTTTATAAAACTCTTTTCCTACAATAATCTTGGGAGGGAAGCAGTATGAATACATTTCCATTTTAGAGATAAGAATATAAGCTCATAGGGATAGCATGACATGCCTAGGATTATCCAACAAGAAACAATCAGAACTGGATTCAAACCAGGGTTCTGTCCACTACATCTTGGTGGCTCAGGTGACCTGACTCCCAGACAGAGGGAACTGTTTTCACAAAGTATGGCTTCTCAGACCCACCTCACCCCCCCCCCCCCCCATGGCTGAGGGCTCTTTCCCTTGAGATAACATGGTACCATGGAGAGAGGTCTGGTCTTGATGTCCGGAATCTCTATATTTGAGATCCACAGGCTGTAGGATCCTGGACAAATCATTTAACTTTTTAGTGCAATTCTTTTAGACTCTTAAGTTATAGAAAAGTTGCTGATCTGCATATGTGGAAGGCATTTCCACAATACAATTCTCTACGTAAAGATTAAATGTCTAGAATTAGATTTGAGAAGATATTTTTTAAATTAAAGCAGAATGAAAGTGGAGGAGAGTAATAGAACCAGAGGAGGAGGAACAGAAAGATTTAATCAGTAACTGTAAAATGATACATATGTCCCCCTTTCAAAGGAGGGGAGGAGTGAAAGAGGACAGATCACCATTTGTAAAAAACCTATTTGTTTGAGCTTGGCTTTGGAATGTGGTCAGATGCATTTCTCCTTTCTCAGCCTGAATCTATCCCTTTCCTGTTTGGCAACTTCTAATAAACACCCATGTGCCCAGGCCTGTGCTAATTTCTCTAAAAGAGACAAGCAAAGATTTGTTCCTCTGAGGGAAACTTGGATTTCAATTCCACTTGGGCTCCTGTGTGACCTTTGGGCAAGATGCTTTTACTCTCTGGCCAATATTTCTTCTTCTGTTTAGGCAGTATGGCACAGTGGGAGATGAGCTGGATTTCGAGTCAGGTTGACCTGAATTCAAATCTTGCCTTTGATGCTTATTAGTTGCTAGATAAATCACTTAATCTCTGTGGACTTAGTTATCCCATCTTTAAAATGGATATAATATTTCCATTGCCTTGTTTATAGGGTGGTTGGAAGAATCAAATAAGAGAATATATCTAAAGTGCTTAAAGTATATCAGCCATTATTTTTTATTTTTGTGGCAAACTTCATTTTTGTTTTATTTTAAGAAATTTGCTGCTGCCATCCTAACCTTTAGTGACCAGTAACCTGATCAGTTAGCACCCATCAATGTGGAGACAAGACCCTCCACCAACAAAAAAGACAAGGACTTGCTGAAGGTTCAGATGGTGGCTATCAGCTATGATTTTTGTTAGAATATTAATAGCTACTATTTACAGAGTTCTTTAAGGTTTTCAAAGTGCTTTACAAATATTATCTCATGGGGACATCTAGGTGACTCAGTAGATAGAGAGCCAGGCCTGGAGATGAAGGGTCCTGGGTTCAAATCTGAACCTCAGACACTTAATAGACGGGTGACCCTGGGCAAGTCACGTAACCCTGATTGCCTAGACTTTACTGCTCTTCTGCCTTGGAACCAATAAATACATAGTATGATTCTAAGATGGGAGTAAAGGTTTTAAAAAACCAAAAAACCCAACTATCTCATTTGATCTTCACAACAACCCAGGGAGGTAGATTCTATTATTACCCCCATTTTTGCAGATGAGGAAATTGGACCTGACAGAGTGTAAGTGACTTATTCAGGGTCATACAGCTAATAAATATAAGGTGGGATTTGAACCCAGGTCTGCATGACTTCAGGTCAGTGCTCTTTCCATGATTCTATCTAGCACCCCTCATTCCTCTCTTTGATGGAGATGCTAGTGATTTATCCAAGGATCATACCTATCTTATTCTTTTTGTGTTTAATGTTTTTCTGACTATTGTATAGGCATCATTATTATTACTACTCCTGAGGTTTCTATTGGCTTTAAACATATCTTATGATTTATTTCAAGGAACTTGTGTTCTACCTGGGATTCTGAGTGTTAACCTAGTTTGACTGAGGGAGGTGGAGATGATACTGCCTTTCCTTGCCTTGACACAGCCATAGATGTAACAGTTGTTTTTGCCTGATTGACTATTCTGGATAAATATTGGTAATAGGAAGTACATATTGGTCTGGCTATCACTCAGCCCCTTAGACAATCTTCTTGGGAGCAGACTCCATATAACATCTATTCCACATGGTGCTTCATTTCCTTTTGTAGCTCAGGATTCCACTAGACTCTTCTGAATTCCCTCAGAATGGGAAGGGACCTCAGAGGCCATCTAGACCAGTTCCCTCATTTTATAGATAAGCAGCCTGAAGCCCATAGCGGTTCAGAGACTGGACTAAAGTCCAGCCCAGACAATGAACAGTAGAGTCAGTACTCAAATCCACTTAGGTCTTCTCACTGGTTCTCTCTTGTTCTGTCTACCTCCTCCCCCCAATTTTTTCTCTTCCTCTGCAGAACTTTTTCACCAGAGGAGAAGGCCAACTTCATGGGGGGCCTGCCCCAAACATCCATCACCTGGGGCCCAGGCCAGGTGCCCATCGCTCCCCATTCTCTGACATCAACCAGCAGCTGGTGAACCTGGGCTTCCCTCTGTGGCACTTGGGAGACCAGGTGGTGGAGCCTGTGATGTCCATTCTTCTTCTGTTCTTGGTCATGATGCTGGGAGTTCGAGGACTGCTGCTGGTTGGCCTTGTCTACATGGTCTCCCAGCTGAGCCTTCGATGACCCTGGGGAGGGCAAGGGAAGGAGAGGGAGCTCCTGAGAGATGTGTGTGTGTGTGTGTGTGTGTGTGTTTGAATAAATGAGTGAGGAATGACTAGTTGGGGGTGAGGGTTGGACCCCTCCATTGAAGGCTTCTTCTCTTTTGGGGAAAGGTCCCCGAGGAAACAAGGAAGTGTCCATAGCTGTCTCCCAGCCCTGCTTGGCATCTGTCAGGAGGAGGCTTTGCCATCAGCAGGGCTTCTGACCCAGGAGGCTTTCAGCTTCTAATGACCCTTCCCTTTCTTATCCTTGGAGCTGGAAGACTACATTAGAGAAGATGGAAGTGTTCTCTCTTAGCCTCTCCATTAGACCAGACTGAGGCTCCCAGGGATGGAGGTTGGAGGCTAGGTCTGTACCCAGTCCTCTAGGCCTTTCCTGTAAAACTTTCCAGCCCTGGGGATTTTCTCTTTTCTTTCCAGCTCCAGCAATTCCAAGGAGAAAGACCCCATCACAGAGTCAGTGCTAAACCTTGGCTACGGGCCAAGTTCTCTTGAAACAAGACAATGGTCTTAGAGATGATTTCTACTTGGCATGTCTCAGACAAAGAAGGGGCTCAGCTTCCTGGGAGGCTGGGAATGGGGATGGATTGGGGGGGGATGGTCAATTTCTGGGACTTCTAGGTTTTTTTCCTCCCCTCTCTAACGCCAAGCTATAGGACTTTCTAACTCTTAAATTCAGAAGAGAGAATGCTTTTTAAAAAGATTAATTGCAGGGATCTTATCCTGAAAACTGGCAAAGCTTAGTGTACAGCCAGAATGAAACCTCTATGAGAGTGGGGGTCATATCTGTGTGTGTTATGAGGGAGGTGGTAGGTATATAAACCTAAGGTCACTGCCTTGGGGCCAAACCACACCCTCTCTAAAGACCTTTTTCTAAGATTTTTTTGGGGGGAGGGGCTTGGGTGGGAGTGGGGAGAGAACAGAGGTAGGTCTAGAAGTGCCTTAGCAGGCTGGTCTAGGTCTTAGAGACCAAGCAACTCTGGTACCTGTGTGTGTGAGTGTATGCAAACCCAACAACCCCTTTTCTTCTGGGCAAGTTTCATGGCCAAGGGCTTCCCTGGGGCCTTGTACCCACCTATAGCCTTGGGGTAGGGATTCTGGACCTGCTGTGGGAAGGGCAGATAATGGGAGACCCCAGCTACTGGGGCTGATCATTGACATTCCTGGGATGCTGGGGGAGCTCTCTGTCAGAATATGACTCCTTTCTCAAGGCAAGTCTCTGCTGTGTCTTCTTTTCAGGCTGGGAGGGGACAGCTTGGGAATGGGACATCTTCCTGATAGCTTCACTCCCCCTATAAAATGAGGGAGACAGGACTAGATGGAGGCCTCATTTGGCTCAGACATTTTAGGTTCTAAGAATTCTTTCAGCTCTCATATCATTGGTGTGCCCCCAACATCTAGGGGCTCTGGTGAATGAAGTGAAAACTCAGAGGTGGGGCCCTGGCTTTAAACACCGGTGAACTTGACCTTGAATTAGAAACCTACAGGTAACCTAGTCTGATGGGAACAAAACTATAAAGCTTAGGTTGTGTTTGGGAGGAAGAAAAATGGTCGAGCTTCATTTTCTTCCACTTGTCTCCATCTCCACATTCAGATAGGACCCTTGGGTCCCAGTGGCGGTCCTCTAGGACTATTTCTCTCTAGGAAGGAGAGATCCCTGTAGCCAGACTTGCCCATCAAGGACAGGGTCTTTCAGGGTGGGCTTGAGGTGCTAATCCTGCCATATAAGGACCGCTTTGGGTGGTTTCTGTTAATCCTTTGACTAATCCCCTAAGTGGCTACATTTCCAAGTCAGTTTGGATTTGCAGCCTGGCTGCTCTGGGATTAAGCCTCCCCCTCCTCCAAGTGAGTCATTAACCTTGATTGACTTGGGCTTGCTAACCCCTGGTTGCTCTATCTTAGTCTCCTGCCCCAGACTTCTGATTGGCTTATCTGTGGAAGAAGGAATGACCTTTATGAATGGGATAATGGCATCGCCAGAGTTTGGGCTGGAAATGACCTTAGGGAGCCCTGAATGGAGCCCTTCTTTTACAGAGAGAAAAACTGAAGCTCCAGGATTGAGTGATTTGCCCACACAGCTAGCAATGAGCTGAAATTTCAAATCAAATGGTACCCCAAGGCTTTCTCATGGTACCATCGTTCCTTTGAGAGCATCACCTAGATGTCACCTTGAAGTATTTACTTCTCCTCCCTCCTTTTCCTCCACCCACCTCCTTGAAGGAGGGATAGAATCCATCACTGAGAGGACAGGTAGAGGGAAGGAAAGAGATTCACCTAAGGTCATTGGATTCCCCAGTTAAATGCTTGCTCCTTGATCAGTGTTAGGGGATGATGGGGGTGTTTTTGGCTGTCTTTGCTAAGGAAAATCCCAAGTTGAAGTGTTATTGAGGGCTGGGTCTGGAAAGGAGATAACTAGTCCAGTTCACAAATATTATAGAGAAGGAAATCTATTAACCAGCATTTATTAATGCCCTACTACATACATGCTAGATACTTGGAATTCAATAGTAAAAATGAAATAGCTTTACAGAGGCTAAATTACAACAGAGGAGACAGCTGTAGTTATAGAAATATATCCAATATTAGGGCACAGTCATTTAGGGAAGGAAGACACTAGTTGCTGGGGGGAGGGGAAGGGGTTTGTTGAGAAAAGCTTCATGGAGAGCAGGGTTTCCTGACTTGGGGTCCATGGAGTCTGTGAATAGAATGAAGGGGTCTGTGAATTTGAATGGGATAAAATTTTGTCTTTAAACCTTTAACCATTTAAAGCCATTAATCTGAGGAGAGGTCCCTAGTCTTCATTAGACACGTCACTAGACTCAAGACGCAAGGAGTCCAGGACACGAGAAAGGTAAGAATTCTTGGTATAGAATCTGGTGTCATTTGCACTAAATTTTGAGGAGAAGCTAGTATTTCAAGAATCAGGGGTGAAGAGGGAAAGCATTTTGGTCAAGGGAGATATCATAAATGTGCAGATGGGAGATGGAATGTGCATCAGTGTGCAAGTAGGTCAGGAGGGCTAGACCCACTGGGGTTTGTTGAATAGAGGAATGATATGGTCAGACCTTTAGAGGAAACTAACCCTAGAAATGTCTACTATTTGTCCAAGGTCGCTCAACTAGCATCCCAGTTAGGACCAAATCCACTTTCTCTGACATCAGGCCAGGGGCTCTCTTTACTAGGCTATCCTGTCTTCTACCAGGATTGATTCTCAGCAGCTCAGCTAAGGAGAAAAGGAGTCCCTATGGGTGGTGGTGGTGGTTTTGCATCTTAATATAGAAGAGACTTTGGACTGCCTTTTCTCTTCTCTATGCCCTTCTTTCCACCTTAACCCCCTTATAAGGGAGATCCCATAATGCCTGGTCCTTCTTGGGAAGAAATATTTATCTAGCTCTCCTTCCTACCTTTTCAGTCTTCTCCCATCTTTCTCCTCTCCATATACTCTTACAAATGAGATATTTGTAAAGCACTTAGCTCAGTGCCTAACACAGAGTAGGCTCGATATAAATGCTCATTCTCTTCTTTCTTACTCTGATATATTCAGTGACACTGGTTCCCTTGTTATTTCTTGAAAAAGGACAATTCAAGACTTAGGTTCAAATCTGACCTCATGTGCATCCTAGCTGTGTGATCTTGGGCAAGTCATTTAACTTGTATTGCTGAGCCTTTGCTGCTCTTCTGTCTTGGAATTGATACTAAGACAGAAGGTAAGGGAGACAGAAGGAAGAAAAAAGAAAGAAAAGGATAGTCCATCTCCTGACTGGACTTTTGCCCTGGTTGTCTCCAGTGCCTGGAATACTTTCCCATGTTGCTTCTGCCTCAGGGTTCCCAGTCTTTTTATATTTTTTTATTTGTTAAAAAACCCTTGCCTTCAGTCTTGGGATCAATACTGTGTATTGACTCCAAGGCAGAAGGGTGGTAAGGGCTAGGCAATGGGGGTCAAGTGACTTGCCCAGGGTCACACAGCTGGGAAGTGTCTGAGGCCAGATTTGAACCTAGGACCTCCTGTCTCTAGGCCTGGCTCTCAATCCATTGAGTTACCCAGCTGCCCCCAGGGTTCCCAGTCTTCAAGATTCATCTGTTATCCCATCTTCTACAAGGGCCTTTCTTCTGAGATTCTTTTTCATTGACCTTGTATATATCTTTTTGGTACAGAAATATTTTTCTTCTGCCTCCCCCCATTAGACTATGAATTCCTAGAGCTAGCTTTGGCACATAGCAGGTACTTAATAAATGCTTGTTGGTAATAGTGATAAACAGATAATTCTCAATTGTTGTTAGAGGCAACTTGTTGCCTTTACATAGGAGTTTACATTTCAAAAGAAGTGAGATGGCTATGTATAATACAAAGGAATGAATCATTAAAGATAAAAATTCACAAGGAGAGCCACCCTGTTATCAGGGGTTTCTTAAGACCGCTCAAATCATCTCCTGTAGGTAACTACTTATTGCACTTGGAAACATTTTCTTCATCCATTTTGTTTTTCTAGGGTGGATAGTCAGGTAGGTTTTTTTCCAAATACATTTTACTAGCATCTTTGGGTTTTACATCATTTTCAGGAAATCCATTATGACAAAGAAGAATTTAAGGAAAAAGAGTGCATAGAGTGAAGTCGCTGATATACACTGTGAAGGGTTAAATTTTGGGGGGAGTAGGAGTTTGAACAAAAGCCAGTGTGCAGTTTATTAAATGCAAAACACTTAGTTTATTATTAGGAAATATGTATTGGAAATAGGAAGGAGGAAAGGGAAAGTAATCTTACAATAGCTTGTAACTATACCCCAGATCCCCAATCCTAACTAAATTTCTCTAAAAAACCCTAAATCTATCTGCTTCAGAGGGAAGTATCTTCTGTAAACATGAAGTCCTTACCTGCTCTCCTACTCTCACTATCTAATCATATAACCACTATCTAACTATCTTATCTACCTAAATTATTAATAACCAATAAGGCTATTAAGACCTCAATTTCATTCTCTGTCTCCAACCAGAGAGAGGGTGCTAGCAGCTCACCCTCTCCCTAGGAGACCCAGAGACAAAAAGCCCTTTTGCAACTCTGCAACTAACTCCCCTTGGCTACACCCTTCTAACTGTCATTGACTTACAAGAGGCATAGAAGCAGGTCTCTATCTGACAACCAGCACAGCAGGGGGTCTCTTACTGAAAAATATTATTGTTCCTTTTCCTCTTAAATATAAAAAGGGAGAAATTAATAAGCATTCTCTTAACATATCCCCACTGAGATCCATTGGGAGACCTGTCTCCCCAGTGGATCTTTCAAATAAAATAATCCTATACTCTATATTATATGTAGGGAGAAGTACAGAAAGAAAGTAAAAAGCAAAACAATTCTTACAATATGCAAGTCTCAAATAATATACAATTCCCAATATTTAGTTACAGAAATTACAATCACAAAATTCATACTGTACTTTACAGAAATAAAACCTATTCTTATTATACTTTACAGAAATAAGAACCTAAAGATGTTTATTCAAATAATCTTATACTTACTATACACACACAAAAATAAAACAAGAACATAAACAAGAACCATATAGATACATTATATACATCTAATATCTATACATCTAATATATCCCCCTGAGATGGATCTTATTACAATATATACATTTATCCATCTAATATATAGTCTAACATTATACATCTAATATATCCCCCCTGAGGAGGATCTTGATCAACACTTATAACACTTTACCACTTACTTATCATTTAATTTTAATTTTTTCTACATAAGTATGTTATATCTATAACTTTTTCTATAATCCTATAAAAGTATTATTATTATAATTATTTCTACATAGAACTAATACATCCTATAACATAATACATATAATAAATAACATAATAAAATAACAACATAAATTATACATTACCCATTACATTCCATTTCAAACCTTTACGTACAAGAAAACTTTATTTAAACACCAAGTTAACTATCTTTAAAATAATGTTTGTTTGTAGTAGTCCTTATAGTAATCCAGTGTTCTTTAAAATAATGTTTGTTTGTAGTAGTCCTTATAGTAATCCAGTGTTCTTATAAATATTGTCCATTTGTTGTCTTTTTCTTGAATTTCAATGTCCTGAAAACCAGTGTCCAGTTGTATCTGTAGTCTTGTCCTTGATGTATGCAGCTAATAATTTTCAATGGCAGGTATCTGAAATGGATCTTCCTAGTCCAGCTGAGTTGCTTCTGTCCACTGAAGGTTTTTTATATAAACTATATCACCTGTAAGAGTCTTTACATTTCACCTATAGTTCCTAGACCATAAAATAAAACTCTGGAAATTAGTGTTAAATACAACATTAATAATAACATTTTTTATATCATGTAGAGCAAAGAACAATGTGGTTTATAGCTATCTAGGGAAGAATGGATTGGGATAACTGGGGAAATTATTTATGGGTTTGGAAAATCAAATGTTTCACTATTTGATTCCAGAGTCCTTTCTCCCCTGGTAAATCTTCATAAAGGAACATGTGCACTTCTCTGAGATTCCTCTCCTTGAGGAGGATTTACATTTTGTCTAGTACATGAACATGCCTCATGTAACAAGTGATTTGCCTCAGTTAGGTTACTGTTTCTATTATTCCCATAATTTCCAAAATTGTTATTTCAGAAATTATTTCTGTTGATATTATTTCTAGAATAGTTATTGTTTCTAGAATAGCTATTCCTAAAGTTTCCACCATTATTTCTAAAATTGCTGAAAATGAATTGCAGCATCTGCAATTCATAATCAGGTGTCCACTTTTTCTGCACAAGTAGCACGTTGGTCTCTGGTTTGTATAGTCTCTTTGGATTGTATATTCTTGCACAGGATCCATAGCTAACCCAAAATTAGTATCACCTTTTTCAAGCCTTTCAATTTTTCCCTTTAGTGCTTTTATCTCCTTTCTTAATGCATCCACTAAATCACTATCATAGGAATATTTCATTTCATGCCCATTATAAACATGAACTGCCATTCTCCTTAACTCATCAAGGTCCACAACTGGTTTTGAAATAGTCCCTGACTACTTTGCAACAATTCTTTACAAACTGCCTTCTCAGTTTTCCAATATCTCTTTCTCTTGTTAAGTCATTGTCATTGTATCTTCCTCCCAGTTCTATATCTTTGTCCATGAACTGTGAAGGATTTTCTCCTATCTCCTTCTTGAGCTTTTCAAATTTTGTCCAGGTACCAGGTCTATCTGAACAAGCTCTCATTGCATTAAGAACTGCCTCCCTAGTTTGGCACAATCTTGCATAGTTCATTTCATAATTAATGTCCTAATGAGGGTCATTCTCGGGCCAGTGGACTGCATCCTCCTCATTGTTAAGCTTGATAGCTTTATTATTTTCCCTTTTAGTTAGTAACACATCTATAATATATTCAAAATCAATCCAGGTTGGATCAAATTGCTTGAATATCTTATCTAGCTTTTTTATCACAGCTATGGGCTCCTCTTCTAAAAGAAGGAATGCTTTGCTTAAATCCCTCCATATCCTGTGTAGTAAATTATTTCTGGTGCCTAATAGTTACTAACTTGTTCTTCTTAGGGTTAAGGGCTGATACTTCTCTTAAAGGGAGTAGACTAAGGTTAGTATCTTCTTTCTTTTGGCTTTTAATTTTAGGTGCCTTAGTAGGAGAATTAGAAACAGTAGGAGAGGCAGGTTTAGTAGACTAAACATAACTCTCATTTTCTTTGGAGATAGTTTCATTTTCAAGCATTATACTTTTAGTACTTTTGAGAGATACTATCTTTAAGTTGAGCAACTTTAGAGATAGTTTTCATGTTGTTACTTTATAGGTTTAGTCATTTGAGAGATATAATCTTCAATTTTGGAGATAGATTCAGTTTGGTAGGCAATAGTGTTAGTTAATTTAAAGATTCAATACTCAATATATACAACTCTAGTCTTCATTAATCTCTTTCATATGCCTCTTTTCCTTAGCAAGAATTAAACTAAATACTTGATATGGATAGTACTCTTGTAAAAATGTGAACAGAACAAATATTCCTATAAGTGGTACTAACTGGAGACAATAAAAAATTGTGAGATTTAAAATCTCAATGAAAGTCCTAGGTGTTGGGGGTTCTCTGAGTTATTGAGGCATTACCTCCTTCACTATCCATACCATGATACTGACCAACATGGTTATACTCCTTTTCCTTTTCCTAATATTGGAAAGTACAGATATCAATAGATTAATCAAAGTCCTTCCTGGCTTGCCAGGCTGTGAAGGGTTAAATTTTGGTGGGTAGGAGTTTGAACAAAAGCCAGTGCAGTTTATTAAGTGCAAAACACTTAGTTTATTAGGAAATATGAATAGGAAATAGGAAGGAGGAAAGTGAAAGTAATCTTACAATACTTGTAACTATACCCCAGATCCCAATCCTAACTAAATTTCTCTAAAAAACCCAAAATCTATCTGCTTCAGAGGGAAATATCTTCTGCAAGGCTGAAGTCCTCACCTACTCTCCTACTCTCACTATCTAATCATATAATCACTGTCTAACTAACTACCTTATCTACCATGTTGTTAATAATCAATAAGACTATTAAGGTCTTAATTCCATTCTCTGTCTCCAACGAGAGAGAGTGCTAGCAGCATACCCTCTCCCCAGGAGACCCAGAGACAAAAATCCCCTTTGCAACTCTCTTCAACTGACTCACTCCCCTCAATCACACCCTTCTTACTGTCATTGACTGATGAGACATAGCAGGGGGTCTCTTACTGAAAAATATTATTGCTCCTTTTCTTCTTAAATATAAAAGGGAGAAATTAATAAAAACTCTCTTAACTACACAATTTAGCCCTAGTAGTTGTTCACCACTTTGTCATGAGTGGGGAAGCTAATTCTTCTCAAATAAGAATGGATTTCATTGAGGAGCATTCAATGCAATGGCTACTAAGCTAGTCCAGTTGTAAATAGGACATCCTTTTTGGCCTCTGTTTGGAGATAGTGTGGTTGAATGGGAACCCCCTCCCCATTAGATTTGGAGTCAGAGGATATAGGTTCAAATCCTGTGATAGCTGATTACTTTGGGTGAGTCACTTGCCCCAGATGGATTTTCATCTTATTTGTAAGATGAGAGAGTTGGACTAAATGACTCCTGAGGTTCCTCCCAATTTTAAACTTACGATCACATAATCTAGATCCATTTGTGCCACTATAAAACTTGGTCTCTAGAAAATGAGCCATCATCTCCCTTCTTTCATGTTGAATTTTTAAAATTTCAATTCTAAACTTAACAAAAAACAGATACAATGAACATACAGAATAGAAGATGATACATGAAACTCTTAATTTCTATTAGGTACACCTTTACTTTAAAATAATACTTTAGGGGACTGCTGGGTGACTCAGTGGATGTTGAGCCAGGCCCAGAGACAGGAAGTCCTGGGTTCAAATGTGGCCTTGGACACTTCTTAGCTGGGTGACCCTGGACAAGTCACTGAATGCCCATTGCCTAGCCCTTACTGCTCTTCTGTCTTAAAACCACATACCAGAATACACAGTATTGATTCTAAGATGGAAGGTAAGGGTTAAAAATACTTTAATGTTTACCAATCACTGTACAGAGCCACAACTACCCTGTGAGGAAGGTACTTTTATTTTACCCCCATTTTACAGAAGAGAAAACTGAGGCAATTTAAGTGACTTCTCTAGGATCACACAATGTCTGAAGTAGAATTTGGGTCTCCTGATTCTGTGTTTAGTGTGCTCATTCATTGTCTCACCTAGAAGAAATACTTGGAATTCAACATAAACATAGAATCTCAGGGACTCCAGAGCATCCCTTTTATGACATCCTCAACAAGTTGTCATCTGACCGCTATGTGAACACCTTCATTAATGGGGAACTCATTACTTCACAAGGCAATATAGTTTCTAAGAACTCACCCTTTTTTTGACTTCCTCTAATTTCCCCTAGATCTGCCTTTGGGGCCAAGAAGAACAAGATGAATCCTTTCCCCTCAAGATATCCCTTCAAATAATTTAAGACAACTTTCTTATCCTATCTAAGGCTTCCTTTCTCCAGTCCACGTATCTCCAATTCCTTTACTTGGTCTTGAAATAACATGATCTCAATATGTCTCACCATCCTGGTTCCCCCTCCCTAGGGGGGCTACATTTTCTTAATACCCTTCTTAAAATATGGTGGATGGATGACCAGGACTGAATATAGTTCTCCATGTATTTCCTGACCCCATCTGAGTACATTGGGATTGTTCCCTTTTCTTCTGGTCACTATTGGCTCATATTGACCTTATGGGGTCCTAAAGTCCTTTTGTACACAGGCTGTGATATAGCCTTCCCTCCCTTCTTCCATACTTCTATGATTGCTTTTTTGGACCAAGCACAGGAATGGATACTTTGTGCCTGTGATCTGATGGATGTGGGCACTTCCTCTAAGGATGTGGATGGTTGCCTATCTCTGCCCTTTTATGTTTATCCCTCTTTTTCCATCTTCTCATATTTATTCCACTATTCCAGCACACTAAAAGTGTATGGGCCAATATAGCAGAGTGAGTAGTAGTTGAATCTAGCTCTCCTCCAGGGTGTCCTTGACAAAGAGCTAGGGAATGCACCAGACTGGATTCTGAGTGGGAAAGCCAAGAAGTCACATTGTTCACAGCAGCCACAGGGAACATCCCAAGTCCTGACACAGGGCATCAGAGAGAGATGCCAAGGGATTCCTAAGCAAGCACTGGCTGTGGGAATAGGTGCCATCTGACAGTTATGTTGACCACCACCCAATGCAGAGCCACAGATCCAGGGTGGAGAGGAATGGCAAGACAGCACAGACTTTAAAGTCCCATGGCTCATTCCCTTTGGAAGGGAAGGGAAAAGTGCTAGTACCTGCCTGAGCACTCAGGGCTTGGACCATTTTTCTTTTGGCTCATTTTATTTATGTTCCATTCCAACTCATCATCTACTTTTCTGCCAAGAGAGAGACAGTTGGATTCATCATCAGACCTAAAGAATCAAGACTGGTCATTGCATGATAGAAAGCTTTTACTGAGTGCTTTCTATTAGCCACAGTGGATGGAATGTTAGAATCAGGAAGACGGGAGTTCAAATACTGCTTCAGAGACATACCAGCTATATGTTCCTGGGCAAGTCATTTAATCTCTCTTAGCCTCTCTTTCCTCATCTGTAAAATGGGGATAATGATAGTACTGATCTCACTCTTGTGAGATCAAATGAGTTTATGCAAAGTATTTTGTAATCCCCACAAAGCTCAGTAAAGGTCTTCTTCCTCTTCTACTCTCACCACCAGCATCATCACTCTCATTCCTCCTTCTCCTACCTGCCTGCCTGCCTACCAGCACTACTACAAGGTAGGCATTACAATGGATATGTTGCAGTCAGGGCAGAGATTTTCCTCCTTGTTCTCTTCATTCTTGTCTTTTTTTTTAAACCCTCACCTTCCATTTTGGAATCAATAAGGCAGAAGAGTGATGAGGGCTAGGCAATGGGGGTCAAGTGACTTGCCCAGGGTCACACAGCTGGGAAGTGTCTAAATTCAGATTTGAACCCAAGACCTCCCATCTCTGGGCCTGGCTTTCAATCCACTGAGCTACCCAGCTATCCCTGGTTCTGTTCATTCTAAGGCAGTTCATTTGGGTTCTTCATGTGTCTTTCTGACTTCCTCATTGGTTCGAATTGGTTCTAACACAGTTTGATTCCATTTTATTCCCATCCCACAATTGGTTCAAAGAGATCCCGATCAGTGAGCAGCCCCTTTACAAATGGGCTGGTTCTCCCAAGATCATAAATGTTTGGGTCCTAGTAGTCACCCTGCTGCACCTCAGAGGCGGCTTTGGCTCACAGACGGACAACCCCCTCCCCAACACACACACACGCACATACACACACACAGAGGCAAGGATAGTGGGCCAACAGGACATTGTGGCCACAGCAGCTGCCCACTGCGGAGGCCTGAATAGCTTCACAGCTCACAGAAGAGACGGCTGAATTCCATTCAGGCTGAATGGGTGCCCACCTCCCCCCACGTCTTCTCTGTCCCCTCCTCCCCCCCAGATGACATTTTCATTGCAGACTAACAAGGGGAGAAATCCAATTACATCACAAAGGGGCCTCCCTAATAGACCATTCAGCGTGTGTGTGCCCGGTGGGGCCCCTGCAGAAAGGGGTTGTAGAGGGAAGCCCCAGAGCCCATCTATCAGCCGGACAAAACCCGGGAGAGCTACACTCATACTCCCTTTGTGTGGCCCCCGGGAACCAAAAGAGCAGCAGCAGGGTTCAAGAGACATCGAGGGAGAGAGAGCAAGGGCCCGGGAGGGGAGTGTGTATGTACATATGTGTGCGTGTACATGTATGCGTGTGTGTGTGTGTGTGTGTGTGTGTGTGCTTTCATAGAGGAGGGGGGATAGCTTTGACCTGCTGGCTTGGTGATTCTTGGTGGTTCTCCTCTCCAGAGATGTTAGGAAGATAGAAAGGAAGTTAGGGATGTTGGGTGATCCCCTGGAAAGAACACTGGCCTCAGGATTGGGTTGAAATGCTCCCCCTATCTCACACCACCCATATGACATTGGTCAAAAGTCATTCCTCCTTCCTGGACCTCAGTTTACCCATCTGTAAAATGAGGGGTTCTTTGCCCAGGAGGTCCCTTCCATTGTCCAAAACTATGTTCTTGGTTGAAGCATGGTCAGACTTCTCAGGGTAAAGGAGAGGGGGGCCACTACCCTGCTCTCTCATGGCAAGATGCATGGAGGAGAAATCTGGGGAGCCACTTTAGTTCACCTAGTTCAGCTTTGGATCTCTAAGCATATTTTTGCTTTTGGCCAGGGTGGTTCTCCCCACAAGCTTTAGTAACAATGACTTGAAAATATATTTGATATCACAATAACCCTGGGAAGTTAGTGCTATCATTCCCATTTTACAGATGAGGGAATGGAATCTCAGAAATATGGGAAGAGTTGCTCAAGACCAATTAATCAGCATGCATTGTTTAAAAAACCCTTATCTTCCATCTTAGAATCAATACTGTATACTGCTTCTATGGCAGAAGAATGGTAAGGGCTAGGCAATGGGGGTTCAGTGACTTGCCCAGGGTCACACAGCTAGGAAATGTCCAAGGTCAAATTTGAACCCAGGACCTCCCATCTCTGGTCCTGACTCTCAATGCACTGAGCCACCTAGCTGCCTCTGCATGCATTTTCTAAATGCCTACTATGTGTCGGGTTGAATACTAAGTATTGAGGACACAAATATAATAGTGACACAATCCTTGACCTCCAGAAACTTTTACCCTACCAGGGAAGATATAATATATTTCAAAGATAAAACCATACATTTGCACAGCTACAAAGTATCTGAGGCAAAATTTGAATCTAGTTCTTCTTGACTCAAAAAATTCAGTATTCTATACATTGAACTGTACTGTATCTCTTCTCTGGGAGAGATACAGAGAAGTTAAAGATTCCCTTGGTAATAGAAACCTCCTTTCAATAAAATCCCTCTTTTCCTCCTCCTGAACTTCTATCACAATCTCTCTTTTTTCCTTTCCTTCCTTCTTTCTCTCTGTCATTTCCTTCTCCCTTACTCATTGTCTCCAAACTTTCCTCTTCCTTCCTCCCTGTTTACTTCCTTCTCCCCTTTCCTTCCATCCCAATATCTTCTTTCAGTAGAAGCTTCTCTCTCTTTCATTCCTTCTCTTCTTCCTTCCTTCTATTCCTCTCTTTCCTATTCTACCTTTTCTCTCTTTTCTTTTCTTTTCTTTTCTTTCACTCTACTGCTCTTTCCTTCTCTCTTGCTCCTTTTCTTTCTCTTCTCATTCCTCCTAATGACTCCAATAGGTTGGTTTGAAATCTAACCCAAACCTTCCATGAGGTGCAGCAGAAAAAGAGGTAAAGAGACAGAGACAGGAGAGAGAGACAGACAGACAGACAGACAGACAGACAGAGACAGAAATGGACAGAGAAAAAGACACACACACACAAACAGGAGTTCTAGATCCTGCCCTACTGCCTTATCACTTTCCCCTGACTCTCTTCCCCTCAGGGAAGCAATGGGGTATGGAGGAAAGGGCCCTTGGGCTTGGATTTCAGATAACTAGGTTTAAGCCCAGTATTTCGTACTAATTGCTGTGCAATTTGTAGGGAAATTACTTCTAATCCTCAAACATCTCAGAACTATGGGAAGAGTTGCTCTGGAAAGTCAGAGGAATTGTATTTGATGAGTTCTAAGCTCTTTCCAGCTCTTGCCTTCTTTGTTCTAAAGTTCCTTTTAGCTCTAACTTTCAATATTCTAAGATCTCTTTCAGTTCTGACATTCTGTGTCTTATGGTCCTCTCACTACTGACATTCTCTGCTCTAAAGTCCTTCCTAGCTCTGATATTCCTTGTGTTATGAAATGTTCAAGGGTGGAAGAGTGCTCTGATAATAAGATGAAAAGATTAACATGACTATAAGCTACATTGAGAAAGGCATAAGATCCAGAAGTGGAGATTGGCAGTTCTCTGCCCTGGCCAGATCACACTTGGAATACTGTGCCTCTTGTTCTGTACCCCACAATTTAGAGAGGACATAAGCTAGAGATGGTACAGAAAAGGGTGATCCATTGTTCTGTGTGCAGATCAGGTGAAGAACTTGAGCTTGTATATCCTGGAGAAGAGAAGACTCTGAGCAGGTCACAAAAGCTGTCTTTAAGCATCATATGGACTGGCACTTGGAATATTTTGGCCCTAGAGGGGAGAACCAAAAGAAAAATTTAGTGTTGCAAAGAGGCAAGTTGAAGTTTGATGCTAGGAAAAATACTTTCTCCCTCCTCTTTGTAGCTCTCTGTCTCTCTGTCTTCCCTTTCTTTCCCTTTCCCTTTCCCTTTCTCTCTCCCCCTCCCCACCTCTCATTTTTTTGGTGGGGGAGGGGGAGTGGGGAGTGTTTAGGACCATGATTCCATCAGCATGAAGAACTCTTCTCATAGAAACTTCCTCCATTGATAGAGATGGGTAACTGTAAGTTATACTTTTAGGGAATTGTTGAGGACACTGAGGGACATGCTTAGGGTCCCACAGTCAGAGGCAAGACTAGAACTCAGGTTTTCATGACTCTGAGGCCAGACTTGGTCCACTAATCTCAAATGCTGTCTTTCAGTCAAAGCTGTCCAGAAGGAGACTCCTCTGTGTCAGGAAGTAATGGCCTTTGGCGATCTCTTTGAATGGCCTTATTTTCCCCACCTTGCAGAAGGTGTTAAAAAAAAAAAGCTCTCTTTCAGGGAGACGCATAGAGGGAGTTATCATGCAGGTATGAGATAGCCTCTGAGGTTTCTCCCCACTCTGAGATATTGATTTTGATATGAATTTGGGTCCAAATGCCAGGAAGAAGGCAGGATGTGGTATTCTGACTTTTTAGGACCAGAGGATTTAGAAAGAGAAGGGACCCTAGAGATCAGATGTAAGTGAGCCCAAGGGAAAGGAAAGGGTCTACCTCAAATCACAGAGCTAGTAAGGGATTGGGCTGCATTTGAACCCCGGTCCTTTGGGGTACAACCACACACACACAACTTTTTACAATATACCACTAGACTGCTTATTCACTGCTGATTTTAAGACCCGTTTTATTACAGGGCTACAGTGTGGGGTGTTCTGAAGTGACAGTTCTGGGCTTTGATGGTTCTGAACAACCCTGAGAAGACAAAGGCAGGGAGACAGATCCACCTGGCATCAGTGTAGGGATTGGATGCTGATGCTGAGGAGAGCTGCAGGTGCGAATGTTGCCTCATGGCGCCATCTGGTGGAAGGTTTGGGTCAGTGCCTCTTCCCTAGACTCATGGACTCTGCCTTAGACACAATGCGTCAGAGCACCCAAGAACTGAGAGATGATCTCATCCATCGCCCCCATCGAGCTCATGAGCCTTCAGCCTAACTGCAGACCGAAAAGAGGAGCACAGCATTTGTGTCGTTGGAAGGGAAGTTAGTGCTCACGTTATTATTATTATTATATTATTATTATTATTTTAAGTCTTCTCTTCCCTCTTGGAATCAATCCTGTGTCTTGGTTCCAAGGCAGAAGAGAAGCAAGGGCTAGGCAATGGGAGTGAAGTGACTTGCCCAGGGTCACACAGCTGGGAAGTGTCTGAGGCCAGATTTGAATGTTCATGATATTTTAAAGTTGAAATTGAAGCTCTCAAAGGTGTAGCCTTTTGCCCAAAGTCCCACAGATGACGTTGTCAGTCAGGGCCAACAGGGATAACATCCCCGAGTTGACTCCAGGTCCTTCCATGACATCACATGGCCTCTAATGGATCAGGGAACAAGATGAACAAAAGATGGAGGCAATTGTTATGAATAGAAGGCTGCCCTTGTGTGTGACTGAAAAAAGTTGTGGCATAGCAAACCCCCTCTTCCACCACAATTCACTCCAGGAGGACTTTGAGGGAAAGAAAGAACTTCACAGATCATCTTCCATATTCCCTCTGTCCCTTCAACTCCTCCATTGCCTGTTATAACTCATCCATATTCCCCTTTCCCCCGATCCTTACGAAAGGGCTCCCTGAGGGAAGCCCTGGGAAGAGAGAAGAGCAACAGGAGCAGCCAGAGCCTAGTGTGAGATTTAAAATGGTTGAGGTCTTAAACTGTAGTGATTAAAATAGTGGAAGATATAAATTGTGATAGATATAAGAGACGGTGAGTAAATTTGACCACAGAAATATGTTTCACTACAGTGTCTTGGGTTTTAAAATCAAATATAAGATGGTCGCCAGGGAAATATTCCCAATTATTCAAATACCCAAGTCAATTGGGTTTTATAGAGATTTTAATTAACAATACAATGAGTAATCAAAGAAAAGAGAGAGAGAGAGTAAGAAAGGAATAAATATGAAGGGCCTCAAGCCAATATGGCCTAGACCTGAGTCTTAAAAGAGAAATCAGTCAGTTTTTTAACACTTACCACAAGGTCTGACTAAACAAGGATACTAGTGACACCAGGCCAGTGTCCTTCCTCAAAGAGTCTTCCAGAGAGAGATTGTTTCAAAGGGCCTCTCTCAAGAGCCTCCAGAGCTCCTACCCCAGAGGGACAGAGCCCCTCAGAGGAGCTCCTCAAGGAGCTCTCCTTCAGAATGAGATTTCCTCCAAGAGCACTTCTCCTCCAAGAGCTCTATCTCCAAGGAAAGAGCCCTCAAGCATCAGTCCTCAAGGAAATGAGTCTCTCAGAATAAGATCCTCCAGAATGAGAATCAGAAATCGATATCCCTGAATGAGATCCAAGCTCTTATTTTTAAGGGCAAAATTTTTCTCTGTCACCTCCCCTAAGTCCTTACATCTACCAATCACTGTAGATGTTTCTAAAGGATCGCCCATTTTGAATTCACAGCTGAGTAGTTTTAATCTCTTTAGTAAGTCAGAAAAAAATGCTGCGGGGTCAACAAATTTCATTAAGAAAAAACCTCTGAATAAGTTATCACCCTTTTAGGTTTAAGTAGTTTACAAGTTGCCCCACCTATATGGGTACCTAGCATCCCATTGTATCAATTTTAAAAACAGGCATGACTCAAAGAACTTCCTGACCTTTCCATAAGCATGGGTCAAAGCACTTTCATTGTTCAGCAAGGAGTTTTCTGTCCTAAAGCAGTCTTAAGTAGGGTGGAGCAGGGATACTCCCAAGGCAAGGAGCCTTCACATTCAAGTAGAATTCTCACCATCTGCTAGGGAATTTTTTTAAGTAGAAGATTCCCCAATGGGGAAATTTCCAACATTCATAAGTCTGAGAAATTTTAAGGTTTACACTAGAGAGCAGCTGCCCCTGTCCTGGCTGTCCCCCCATGCCTGGAATACTCACAGAACCCCCCACTTCTTTCAAGAATTCTTGCACTCAGGCACCAACTTCTGTGGCCCAGTGCCCCTTAGCATCCTCTCTATTGCTGGTCCTCTTCCTCACTCCCCACCTTGCATTTCACTACCAAAAGTCATTCTGTGTACACATTGTCTCCCCTGTTAGAATGCAAGCTCCTTGAGGGCAGACTTTTTCTTTTTGTGTCTGCTGCATGTAGCATTGTGCCTGGTGCAGAATAGGCACTTACATTCTTGCCTTTTGGTTGAGTGGCAACTAACCAGAGCTCTAACCAAAGTGACACAAAAAAGACATTTGTCTCAACTGTGCCAGAAAATGCGTCCACTCTCTTGAGTGTACCACGTCACCAGGCTAGGGTGGAGGTCTATTTTCATATCATTGCCTAGCTCATAGAGTTAGTGATCGAGCTGTCTAGCATTGCGCTAGGCTCTACAGGGGAGACAAGAAATATACGCTAGTCCTGGCTTGCCAGCAGTTTGAGTCTTGATAATCTAAATGCATCTACTGGATTGTGCTACCTGGAGAACAGGTTCCCTGGCCCACCCTCTCCTCTTGTAAAAGCATTGTAACAGAGGTCTTCTAGATGTGCTGGTTTTGCTTTAAACAAATAACAAGAACCTTACTTAGTTCAAGGAGGAGGGGAGAGAAGATATGGGAAAACACTGTATGGATTGGGTATAAGAAAGGTAAGTAGAAGTCCCCAGACAAAAGTTTGGAAAGCATGTAGCTCAAGGGACCAGACCCTTGTGATTTCCATCCCTTCTATTAGAACCAAATAATGTTCTTAAAAAAAAACACTTTAAAAATGCATCAATGTCACTTTATTAAAAAAAATGTTTTTTGAGTCCTGAATTTTCTCCTTCTGTCCTGCCCCTCCCTTCCTCCCTCCCTCACCGAGAAGGCAAGAAATGTGATATCAAATTTATATGTGAAATTATGCAGGCCACATTTCCATCTTTGACATGTAAAAACCCACAAAAATAAGAAAGTGAAAAGTTTATGCTTCAATATGCATAGCTCTCTCTCTACAGGTTCATGGCATTTTTCATCATAAGTCCTTTGGAATTGCCTTGGATCATTATAATTTTTCATTTAATTCTTATTTTATTTTTTCTCAATTACATATAAACAATTATTTAAAACATTCATTAATTTTTTTTTGTTTTGAATTCTCTCCCTTCTTTCCTGCCCTTCCCCTTCCTTGAGAAGGCAGGTAATTTGATATAGATTATACATATGCAACCATGCAAAACAGTTTTGTATTAGCCATGTTGTGAAAGAAAATACAGACTAAAAAACCCTAATGATAATAAAGTTTTAAAAAACATGCTTCAATCTGACTTCAGGCCCCATAAGTTCTTTCTCTGGAGGAGGACAGCCTTTTTTTTTATCATTTCAGAACATTATTAGTATTATATTGCTGAGAATAGCTAAGTCATTCACAGTTGGTTATCACATAATATTGCTGTTACTATGAACACTATTCTCCTGCTTCTGCTTGCTCTACTTTGCATCTGTTCACACAAATCTTCCTAGGTTTTTCCTGTTCATAATTTCTTACAGCACAATAGTAGTCCTTTACAATCATATACCACAAGTTGTTCAGCCATTCCCAAACTGATAGACATTTCCCTCAATTTCCAATTCTTTGCCACCACAAAGAGTTGTTATCAATATTTTTGTACATATAAGGTCCTTTTTAGTTTTCTTTGAACTCTTTGGGGTACAGACCTGGTAATAGTATTGCTAAGTCAGGAAGCACAGTTTTATAAGCCCTTTGGTCAGAGTTCTAAATTGTTCTCCAGAATGGTTGGACCAGTTCACAATTTTACCAACAGTGCATTAGTGTCCCAATTTTTCTGTGTCCACACCCCACTGCCCCACATGTGCCATTTTCTTTTTCTGACATATTAGCCAAACTGATAGGTGTGAGGTAGTTTGAATTTCTCTTATCTATAGTGATTTAGAGCATTTTTATGACCGTAGAAAGATTTGATTTCTTTTTCTGAAAACTTTCTATATCCTTTGACCACTTATCAATTGGTGAATGACTCATATTTTTAGAAATATGACTCATCAGGCCTAGAGATGGGAGGTCCTAGGTTCAAATCTGGCCTCAGACACTTCCCAGATGTGTGACCCTGGGCAAGTCACTTGACCCCCATTGTCTAGCCCTTACCACTCTTCTGTCTTGGAGCCAATACACAGTATTGACTCCAAGATGGAAGGTAAGGGTTTAAAAAAGAAAGGAATATGACTCAGTTTCCTATATTTTTGAGAAATGAAGCCTTTATCAGACAAACTTTTTAGGTAATTCCCTTCTAGTTTCCTGCATTTTTTCTAATATTGGTTATATCAATTTTGTTGGTACAAAGTCTTTTAAATTTAATATAATCAAAATTATCCATTTTATTTCCCATGATCCTCTCTGTCTCTTGTTTGGCCATAAATTCTTCCCTTATCCTATATCTGATAGGTAAAAGTTTCCATGCTTCACTAATTTGCAGATGATATCATTCTATATGTATAAATCATGTACCCATTTTGACTTTTTCTTGGTATGTAGTATAAGATGTTGGTCTATACCTAGTTTCTGCCAAACTGCTTTCCAGTTTTTCCAGCAAAATTTGTCAAATAGTAAATTCTTTTCTCCAAATCCCAGATATTAGGATTAATCAAACATTAGGTTACTATGATAATTTATTACTATATATTATGTACCTAATCTATCCCACTGATCCACCACTCTTATTTCTTAGAGAGTACCAGAATGTTTTCGTGATTACCACTTTGTAATATAATTTAAATCTGGTACTGATAGGCTGCTTTCCTTCACATTTTCCCCATCAGTTTCCTTAATATTCTTGACCTTTTGTTCTTCCAGATGAATTTTATAATTTTTTTCCTAGTTGTATAAGATGTTTCTTTTGTAGTTTGATTAATATGACTGTGAATAAGTAAACACATTTAGTTAGAATTGATTACAGTCTCCCCATGAGTAATTAGTATTTCTCCAATCTAAATTTATGACAAATGGGGTTAAGTAACTTATCTAGGGTCACACATCTAGGAAGTAACTGAGGTAAGATTTGAATCCAGGTTCTTCCAATTCCAGATCTGGTGCTCTATTCACTGTGTTACCTAGCTGCCTCTCACTGTCATTTTGAATGACTCCCTTCATCTCCCATAGAACTTCTCCTTTATTAAAAAAAATAAGAACAGTTATGGTCAAAGGATGTGAATTGACAGTTTTCAGATGAAGAAATCAAAGCTATCAATAATCATATAAAAAAGCTTCTAAATCCCTCTTGATTAGAGAAATGCAAATTAAAGCTGAGATACCACCTCATATCTATCAAATTGACCAATATGACAGTAACGAAAAGTCATAAATGTTGAAGGGGATTTGGAAAAATTGGGGCTCTAATGCATTATTGGTGGAATTGTGAATTGATCTGATCATTCTGTTGGGCAATTTGGAATTATGCCCCAAAGACTATAAAACAGTGCATAATCTTTGATCCAGTAATGCCACTACTAGGTCTGTATCTCAAAGAGATAAAAAAAAAGTTGGGGGGAGAGGACCTACTTGTATAAAAATATTTATAGCTGCTCTTTTTTGTGGTAGCAAAGAATTGGAAATTGAAGGAATGTCCATCAATTGGGGAATGTCAGTACAAATCATGGCATATGATAGTGATAAAATACTATTGTGCTGTAAGGAATGATGCACAGGATGATTTTGGAAGAAGCTGGAAAGACCTACATGAACTGATGCACAGTGAAATAAGCAGAACCAGGAAAACATTGTATGCTGTAATAGCAATATTGTGGGATGATCTATTGTTATAGACTTAGGTACTCTCAGCCGTACAACAATCTAGGATAATTCTGAGGGACTTGTGACCAAGAATACTGCCTAGCTCCAGAGAAAGAACTGTTGGAGTTGGAATGCAGATGAAAGTATCTACTTTTTCACTTGTTTGTTTGTTTGTTTTTGTTTGTTTTGGGGTTTCGGTTTTATATGATTATTCATTTATAAAATAATTTGCCAGTTCATGAGGGGGAAAGAAGGGAGGGAGGGAGACAAGTTTAATCATATAACTTTAGAAAATTTATGTGGAAGTTTGTAATTAGTAAAAAAATAAAAATAAGAACAGTTAAAGAAAACAAATGAACACACCTGCCATATCTGAAAATTCTGCATCTATACAGTCTACTATCTGTCTTTTAAGTTTTGGGAAATTTCTGGCTGCATCTGTAATCTACCATCTGTCTTCTGAGAGATGTCAAGATTCTAGGCATGAAGGACCTATCCAAACTTGTCCTCTGAGGGTTCAGTCTCCCAGAGCCTGTGACCACTCCTCAGCATGGTGAGATTGTAGAAAAAGGCTTCATTAGAGGAAAACCAAGAGACCAGAAGGAGGAAAAACCCTTCTGTAGTCTGGAGATCATTTAGCTGATGAAAGTCACAGGACTGTAGGATCTCTGGATTTCCCTGTGAAGGTTGGGAACTCCTTCCCTCCAGAGCTAGCTGTCAGGGTCCAGACTGAGGATTTTGACACACCAGGCTAGTTTCAGCATCCTAGAATCCCAGTTCTTACTTTCAGAGTCAGAAGCTCTAACCTAGGGTCCATTGACTATTCCCCCAACCGCCCTGGTATCAATGGCTAAATTTCAGAGGGTTTCTGTTTTTGATTAGGAAAAATTATACCCTTATTTCAGTATAATTGGTTTCCTTTATATAATTGACATCCTCTGCCTGGAGAAATACCATTTGAACAAGTATGGACAGACTCCAGACTCCTGTTACATTTTCAATCCTTTGTATTTTATTTTGGATATCTAAAAGCAGTGTTCTCTGAAGAGTTTTGCCAGATTGCCAAAGGGGACCATGATGCCCAAAAGGTTAAGGACCTCTGCCATAGAGGGTGGCACTTCTCTCCTGGGATTCTTACCTTACTTGTTCTTACCTGGAATTATTCTGTAATCTCCTGGTCTTTTCTTGGCCCCTAATCTCTGAGGTGAAAGGTCTTCCCTCACCTTTCTTTTTCTTCCACTGCTATTGATTTTCCTAGCTGTCCCTTTCCTCCAGACCACAAGAAGCATGGTGAACTTTGAGTCCCTATAGTGCTCCCCAAACCTCCAGGGAATTGCATCCTTAGATCACAGGGTTAGAGCTAGCAAGAACCTCAGAAGTCATCTAGTTCACCTTTCTTTTATATAAGAAGAAATCATTTCAGAGAGAAGTGACTTGTCCAAGATAACCCAGTAAGTAAGAAGCTTAGCCAGGGTTTATTCTCAGGGCACTGAATAATGCAAGGAGCCATGACCCAGGTCCTAGGGTCATAGATCCTAGATCACTTCTTTAGAAATGACTTCAGTGACCATACAGTCTAACCCCCAAACGGACAAATGAAGAAACTGTGGCCCATGGAGGTTCAAGTGACTTCCTCATGATGAAAGAAAGTATCAAGAATCTAGACAGGATGGAGAGAACTTCAAATGAGAAGAGGAAGACACTGATTGATGATGGTGAAGGAAGAGTGGGAGTAACTGGGTGGCTTAGTGGATAGAGCTCTAGATCTGGAGTCAGGAGGACATGGGTTCAACTTTGACCTCAGATACTTCCTAGCTGTGTTTTCCTGGGTGAGTCACTTAACCCAGTATGTCTAGTCCTTTCCTTTTTGTCTTAGAGTTGTCAGAAAATAATGGTTAAAAAAAAAAAAAGCAGAGGCAGTGGGTGTGATGGACCAAGTGACCAGGAGTGGGGAAAGAACCATGGCAACTAATGCTAGATCTCTCCCTCCCACTGTACCACTCATCCTGTGTGTTCTCATTCCCTAGGGCAGGTAGCCCATTGGGGAAAATTTTCCCTTGTGGAAAGGACTACCCAAGAGAAGAAATTGATAACCATAGAACCCTGAGGCTAGTATAATGGGAGGGGTAGGTGGGAAGGAAGAAATCATCAACTGGGAAAAACCCTGAATACTCCCAGTCTTCTAGTTCTGTCTTCTCACTCCCTTCCACTGAACTACATGAGCTACACCTCTCCTCTCCACTCCTCCATCAAATTGTATCCAGTATTGACCACCCACCCCATACCCTAAGCTAATAGAAAGCCTAGGAAATACAAGAGTACTTTGTTCTGGACCTATAATTTCATTGGTACAGGGAACATGCAGTGAAGAAATACTTCCTCCCACTGTAAATTTAGCTACTGTTCTGCAACCTGTAGTTTTATAGAGATGCTCCAACAATGACATTAAGACTTAACCATGGTCATATGGCCAAGATGGGTCAGAGGTGGGATTTGAACCCAGATCTTACTAACTTTGAAGCCTGCCCCCTCTTTCTCTTCTGCCATACTTCTTTTCTTATAAATACATAGTAGGTGGACGGCTAGGTGGCTCAGTGGATTGAGAGACAGGCCTAGAGATGGGAGGTGCTAGTTTAAAATCTGGCCTCAGATACTTCCTAGCTATGTGACCCTGGGCAAGTCATTTAACCCCCATTGCCTAGCCTTTACCATTCCTCTACCTTGGAACTAATACACAGTATTGATTTTAAATAAAATACACAAATACATACAAAGTAGGTGATTAACATGATCAAAGGATTAGAATTAGTAGGGACCTTAGAAGCCACTGCCTACCTCCTTGCCTTTGTACTGGCTATTTCCCATGCCTGTGATGTTCTCCCTCTCCATCTCTGCCTCTGGGAGTCCTTACTTTCCTTAAAAACCTCTGCTTAAATGTTTTTTTCCTGCCCAGCCTTTCCTGCTTCCATTCCCTCCCTACAACTTAACTTTTTTAGTGATGGAGTTCTTAACCTTTATGGAATTGTGGACCCCATGGCAGTCCAGAAAATCCTATGAACCTCTTCTGGACATCTTCTCTGAATGATGCTGTTAATGCAGAAAGAAAACACATAGGATTAATGAATGAATGAATCAATCTATCAACATTTATTTAGTGTTTCAGGAACTGTGCTAAATGCTAGGGATAAAAAGGAGGCAAAGATAGTCCCTGCTCTCAAGGAGCTTCCAATCAAATGAGGAAGATGACATATAAACAATTATATACAAAGTAAGTTATATACAGGATAAATAGGAAATAATCAAAAGAAGGAAGGCACTGGAATTAAGCATCATTGGGAAAAGGCTTCTGCGAAGGTGGGATTTTAGACAGGGTTTAATGGAAGCCATGGAGGTCAGGAGTCAGAGTTGAGGAAGGAGAGAATTCCAGGCATGGGAGGACAGTCCAATAAAAAGCCCATATAGAAGGTCTTGTTTCTGGAATAGTCAGGAAGCCAGTGTCACTGGATTGAAGACCAGGTATTGGGGAATAAGTTATAAGAAGACTGGAAAGTTAGGAGGGTCCCAAATTATGAAAGGCTTTGAATGCCAACCAGAATATTTTATATGTGCTTCTGGAGGCAATAGGGAGCCACTGGAGTTATTGAGAACATAAAACATCTGTGCTTTGGAAAAAACTCTTTGGTGGCTAAATGAAAAATCTGTTGAAGTGGAAAGAGATTTGAGGTGGTTGGACCCACCAGCAGCTATTGCAGTAGTCCAGGGGTCAGCTGATGAGGGCATTATCTGAGGAAAAAATGGGAATATTGAAATAGAGTTTTCAAAATATTTTAGAACAACAAGTTCACAAACAACAGGTTAGGTTTGACCTAATGTCTTCCATGCCAAGATTACATTTTATCTGCTTTCTATATATTTTAAAAATATACCTATTTATGTACTATATATTTTCTCTGATGGAATTACTCCATGAGGACAAGACACTGTTTTGCTTTTCTGTGTGTGTGTGTGTGTGTGTGTGTGTGTGTGTGTGTGTGTGTGTGTTTCCATTGATCAGCACTGTCTGGCACATAATAGGTGATTCATAAATGCCTGCTTGGCCACATAGGAAACCCACAGGGCAGAGGTAGGAAAAATGTTTGAAGAATGAATTAATTGGGTAAATAGGCCAGTTTCCAACACTTCAAAATCAGAATTTGACTAGAAAAAGGTCATTGACCAAAATTAACCAAAGATGCCCCAGTACCATTAACCTTGGTGCTCAGCTCCCAATGTTGGCCAGCAGGTGGCGCTGGGCTCCAGCGCCTCTGGAGGAAAAGATAGCATGCTGGAGGAAGATGGGGATCTGGAAGTCTTTAGGGACCCTGGGCTCAGGTGGGGGAGGGGTGCTTTGGGGCCTGAGAGTCGTCCTCCCCTGAATGGGGCTCCATCTGGCCCAAGCCCCCTCTGAATCAGTTTCTAGATCAGCTGCTGCTACCCCTCCACCCCCCAGGAGGTTTGGTTTACCAGGGATTGCACAAGCAATATTGGTAATACTCAAGGAGTGAGCATGGGGTGCTCCTGCTCCAATGGGCCCTTCAGGTCACCCCAATTTATCCTGGGACTTCTAAGTATATTTCTATTTTTGGTATCTGTGGTTTTGCCCCAAGCTTCCTACACTGGCAGAGACCCAGAGAAATGAATTTCCATGTGAATAAGACTCTTCTACTTCCAGGAGCCCCCTTTTGCTTCTATCTTTCTCCCCTTGGCATCTTTCAGCCCATCTTCCTCCTTTTCTGGGAGCCTTTGCTTCCATTTCTTCCTCTCTCTCTCCTCCCTCCTGCTGTCATCTGAGACATTCGTTGCTCTTTACCTCTCTCCCTTTCTCTTTCCTCTCCATTTCTGTCTGCCTCCATCTCTCTCTATTCCTTTGTGTCTTCTTGCTTTCCTTCTCTCAGTTCTCCAATATCAGACTCCAGTCTGTCCCCTTTCCTTTCCTATTCTACTTCTCTCCTCTATCATTTCTCCTTCTTTGACTTGCTCTATCTCCTTCCTCCTCTGTTTTTTCTTTCCTTTTTGCCATTTCTTCTACATAAGACTCTTCTCTCTCTTTCCTGTCTCCATTTTCCTTCTCTCTTCCCACTACTTACCCTCCCTCTATCCTTCCCTCTTTTTCCCCTTCTATCTTCCTTTCTTCTGGTACATCCTTTCCCTATCTTTACATCTCTCTTCCTCCCTCTCTTCCACCTGTTCTAATCTCTAATCTCATCCTGTTCTAGAATTCTCTCTTTTTACTTCTCTTCTTTTCCCCTTTCCTCCCCATACCTTTCTCTCTTTTCCTCCTCCCTCTTTCCTTGCCTCTCCCTCTCCTTCTCTCTTCTCTTCTGTTCTTTGTCTATCCCTTTCTCTTCCCTCCCTGCCATAACAGCCCCTGTTATACCCTCAAGTTCTGGACCTCCCCCTACTATCTCAGCTGCTACAGCAAATAGGGACAATTCCCTATGGGCTCCTAGGATGAGGTTTCCATGGCAATGGTGCATCTCTTGGCCCCGTGGTGTTTTCCAGCACTAGGCAGGTTGCCTTGGCGACTCTCACCTCATTGAAAGTGATTTGTGGGGCTGCTCCCCTCACTCCCCCTCCTTCCTCATCTTTCCTCTTTCCAGAAATTCCTCCCAGCACAAATGGTCCTTCCATACACTAGTTAAGCTTGGAAACTGCCCCTCTGCCTCAATTGGGGGACTCCTAGACAGGGTCGCTAAGGATGGGAAAGCATTTTATTTACATAATGTCCCCTTGGTAACTTTTTCTCCCTTACTTTATGGCTAGAGGGACAAGTTCTGAATCAGCATGGCTGAGGTGTCTGTCACACCAAAACATAAAAACACAGACTGAGATCTCAGGCAGATGCCCATACCCTATTGCCCTCCTCTCAGTCCCCCATTCCTCACCCTTCCCCCATCTACGGTGTAGATTTAGATTTTGGCTTCTTGCCGTAATGCAAAATCACAGTTATAGGTGTGATCCCAGATGCTCTCTAGCCTAATACTCTTATTTTACAGGTGAAAAATCTGAGATCCAACAAGGTCAAATGATTGTTTAAAGTCATGGAGGTAGTAAGCACTGGAGATGACATATGAATCCCCGTTCCTTTGATTTCAGAGATAGTGCTTCCTATTATGACACCATGATGACATGGGACATACTTTTCCCTCCTATACAAACACATTTTTTCAAGGGATTATGGAGGGGCCAGGCTTTTTTCAGGATTAATATTTGAATCTATCGAGAGAGAAAGGACTTAAGAAAAGGAAGAATGAGGGAAGCAGAGGAGGAGATCGGGATCAAATATGATTTTTACAGAATCAAAGAATCTCAAAACTGAAAGGAACCTCAGAAACAATCCATCAAAGACAAAGAAGGAAATCATCTCTACTCCCAAGGAGTTACATACAAAGGAGAAAGACAAACATCTCTAGAAGTAGATCCAGAATAAATACAAATAAATACAAAGCAGTTAAATACAAGGTAGTTTAAGAGGGAGCAGGGTCCAGGAAAGGCTTTATATAGAAATTGGTGCTTGAACGATGTTTTTTTTTTTAAACCCTTACCTTCCATCTTGGAGTCAATACTGTGTATTGGTTCCAAGGCAGAAGAGTGGTAAGGGCTAGGCAATGGGGGTCAAGTGACTTGCCCAGGGTCACACAGCTAGGAAGTGTCTGAGGCCAGATTTGAACCTAGGACCTCCCATCTCTAGGCCTGGATCTCAATCCACTGAGCCACCCAGCTGCCCCCTTGAACGATGTTTTAAAGGAAGAAAGGGATTCTATGAGGTGCTTCTGAGATGGATATGGAGATGATCTGGTGCAAAGATAAAAGGATGGCTCACCATGTTCAAAGAATAAAGAGAAGGACAGTTTGGCTGAGTCATAGAGTCATCCACCGAGGAGAAGTAGTATCAGTGAAGTTGGAAAGCTAGGTTGGGACCAGGTGGTGAAGAGTTTTCCAAGGATGGACAGAGGAGTTTCTGTCTTGTCATAGAGGCAGGAAAGAGCCACTAGTTTGCTGAGGTGGGGAGTGATGTGGTCAGATGTGCCTTTAAGGAAGGTCTCTGTGGATTATGTAGAGTACAGACAGGACCTCAGCCAGTATTAGCCTGTGTCTGAAAAAGAATATGCTCTTCAGCATCCAGAGGAAAGTGTTGGATTGGGCATTGAGGGAGCTAGGTCTGAATCGTGACTTTGCCCCCCCCAAATAATTGGGGGACCTGTATGGGTCTTGATTTCCTACTTTGCAAAAGAGGATTCAGAGAAGTGGCTAAACAATTTCTGGGGTGTCTTTCAGTACCCTAAAATGATGATCTTGGAAAAATAATGCCGTCCTGGCTGAAGAAAAGCCACACAGCATGCTTTGTCAGCATATCCTATGCCTTCAGCATCCCATTGAAATGTAAAAGTTGTCCCCTAAGTCTCTCCCCCTCCCCATTATATTTCTCTCCCCTGCAATAAATAACCCCCAAAGCCCTAAAAGAGGTGCCTCATATTTTGTGGAAGAGAGAATGTGGTAGGTTTTTAAAAATTAAAAAAAAACACCCTGTTTTAAGGGATGCCCTCTCCCCCACCCAAGTTGAAAGCCAATATAATAATTAATTAAAGCAGGGGATTAATGAAAGATCTGTGTTTCTCCTTTCCTCTTCATAATGGATCAATCATGAAGACCAGGGGGGCCTTCCAAGATCAGAGTGTGTTTATGAGGATGGCAACATGTGTTCCACTGAAGATGTGGGTGGTAGGGGAGGGTCCTAGAGAGGGAAGAGACAATGGGGGGTTGGGAGATAGGAGAAAGAGAGAGTATGCATGTCAGAGCTGAGAGAGAAGCTGAGACAAAGAACACTGGGGCAGGAGAGGAGAGAAGAGAGCGTCCTCTTTCAATCCTAGAGGACACCCACCTCTGGTACTCTGTGGGTCTGCAGCACTTCTAAAACCGTGCCTCAAGAGCCCACTCTGATGCATCGACCTTTAACAATCAGCCAGTGGACATGATTAGCTCAAAGCAAAAGGCATGGTAAAAGCAGTAGCTAGAATACATTCCCCTTATAAGGCCTACAATTACCCACAGTTTTAGTGAGAAGAATGGGCACATACTTCAGGTAATCTGATGGTGAGGCACATAAATAGGGAATGAACATGGCAAAAGCAACTTATATCCATGTTTCTCCTTTCCTCTTCATAATGGATCAATCATGAAGACCAAGGGGCCTTCCAAGATCAGAATGTGTTATCATCCCTTTTGATCCTTATAACAACATTAAGAGGTAGATGCTACTCTGATGGTCATTTTACAGATGAGGAAACTGAGGCAAATAGAAGGTAAGTGACTTGCCCAAGGCCATATGGCCAGTAAGGGTGTGAGGCTGGATTTGAACTCAGGTAGTCTTAATCCTAGGCTCCATGCTCTATCCTACCTGCCTCTTCCCATGGTGTCCTCATGCTGCTCCCCTTAAGATGCAGAGTTTCTTCTGGGCAGATTGCTCATTTGGTCTCCTTGGATGCACTCGTCTTTGAAGATCAACTCCTGAGTTCTGAAACTAATTCTGTCTTGGATCTGCAGTTAGATTTCTTCTCTGTTTCCAGGGGTTCTATTCCATGGAGTCACCTCCATTGCCCCTCTGAAGTCTCTGGGTCTGTTAACTGTTCTTATTTTTATTTTTTTAACCAATTACATTTAATAACAAACTTCCACATAAATTTTCCAAAGTTATATGCTTGAACTTATCTTCCTCCATCCCTTCCCTTCTCCCTCATGAAGCTGGCAAACTATTTTTATAAATGAATAATCATATAAAACCGAAACCCCAAAACAAACAAACAAAAAACAAGTGGAAAATCATATGCTTTCATCTACATTCCAAATCTAGCAGTCCTTTCCCTGGAGGTAAATAGCATTCTTGGCCATAAGTCCCCCAGAATTATCCTGGATCATTGTATTGCTGAGAGTAGCTGAGTCTATCACAATTGATCATTCTATAATATTGCTGTTACTGATCTTTTGGTGGAAATCACTGAGAGGTAAAGGCGGGGATCATCTCTTAGGAGCTGGCTTCTTTCTCCATAACTAGCTCTTTATCAAGCTGCCAGGGCTCACACTTCATGAAATTATTCCGACCCCTTGTGGCTTCCAGAACCACCTAAGTGATTTCATCAAGGCCACCTGGGGCCGGATCAGAGCAATGCCCCCAAATCTGACGGGGAATACTTTCCACTTCATAATGGCTGACAAGACATGGGCATCTGTTTGCATCCCATTTAATATGTTTAAACTTGATCATCTCTGTTAATTTTTGACATTTTTCAATTGTGCTGAGAACAGGGAATGGAATGATCAAGGGTGACCTGATCAACTCTTCCCCAATCCTCCCATCATAAAATTTAAGCCTTAGGAATCATCTTGTCTGAGCTTCTTGTTTTATAGAGGACCAAAGGTAAGCTTCCTTCTGACTACTTCTCACATGGTTTTCAGACTGTTGGTGTCAGATTAATATCAGGTCTCCTTTATATTGTGGGGGAAAGAGATTTCTAGGGACCACAAATCCTGTGCCCCTTTGAGTAATAGAATTAGGGAGAATCCAGATAACCATATTGTTGTGATTTATGGGACCAGGAAAGCCCCTCTTCCCTAAACAACCTTTTGCATTTGGATTCTACCATGTGTGACATTCCTCAGTTAAACAAACGTAGGAGCATTGATTTAAAATTGGAAGGAACTTTCACAGTTATAGGATCAATGATTTGGAATTGGGATCAGAGATCATTGTATTCAATTCAGATGAGGAAACTGAGGCTTGGAGTAGTAGTAGTAGGTCACATAGGTGATCAGGTAGAGGTAGAATTTGAATCCAGGTTCTCTGTCTCAAAATTTGGTGCTTTGACCACCACAGCACTTTGGTCTCCTTCTCTCTGCTTATGTCTCAGGTGGTTGCTATCAGTCAAACCTTGGGTATCTTTCTTCTATGACAAGGGAAGCAATCTATCAGAAAACTTTTGAAGGGTTTTCTATGCAGAGGTTAAAAGGAAGATAGATTGCTTGTAGAAGGTGAGGTCTTTCAGCTATCTGGTTTGAAGGATATTTTGAACTGAATGCATTGAACCAAAGGACATTATAGGCCCCCCTCAATGAGACTCAAGCAGTAGAAAGAGCTTAATCTAGCCATCCACACAAGAAAAAACAAGTGGATGAAAAACATGTGTTATCCATAATGAAAGAGGAAGTTGAATGGGCAATGCATTGAGTTAATCCTTCAGTCTGTTGATCTTGACTAGGCATAATCTATGTATAATTAGCAGGACACAGATTCGAACAGAAGGAGGACAGTGGGCTGGATAGATTTAAGGAACCTGAGTGATTCCAAGCTGCTCCCCGACACAAAAGCCCATCTTTCAAACACATACTTTCCTAGTGAGGCTATATACCTATGAATCATGGAACAATGTGATCTCAGAAGACTCAACACTGCAGGTGAGCCAAAGGGTAACAGAAAGGAGTTTGGTGGGGGTGAGCAGGCTGAAGCATATTATTTTCATTCATTTTCAGTTGCATCTGATTCTTTGTGACCCAACTGGGAGTTTTCTTGGGAAAGATACTGGAGTGGTCTCCCATCTCCTTCTCTAGCTCCTTTTATAAATAAGGAAACTGAGGCAAACTGAATTAAGTGACTTGCCTAGTGTCATACTGTTAGTAAGTATTTGAGGCCACATTTGAACTCAGGTCTTCCTGACTCATGGCCCCCACTCTATCCATTATGCCACCTGGCTGAATGAGGCACATTACTAACAATGCTGTATTTTTAGGAATGGTGTAAAAGCTGGCATCAGGGACAAATATGTTGGAAGAGGATTTGGGTGAGTTATGTGTCCAGAATGAGAGACAACAGGTAAATGGCTCAATCAATCTACAAACATTTATTAAGATCTTTCTATGGGTTTACAAACTGAAGTATAGATGACCAAGATCTGGCCTCAAAACTAGGAAAACCTGGATTCAAGTTCTTCTCTAAAAACACTTGCTCAGGGGGCAACTGGGTGGCTCAGTGGATTGAGAGCCAGGCCTAGAGAAGGGAGGTCCTAGGTTCAAATCTGACCTCAGCCACTTCCTAGCTGTGTGACCCTGGGCAAGTCACTTGACCCCCATTGCCTAGCCCTTACCACTCTTCTGCCTTGGAGCCAATGCACAGTATTGACTCCAAGATGGAAGGTAAGGGTTTAAAAATAAATAAATAAATAAAAACACTTGCTCAGAGTCTTTCCAGGTCTGACATGGAGCCATGGGAAATTTGAAGAGGAATGGAAAGGCTTGAAAGAAACACTGTGGGAAGTGTTAATGGAAGCAAGTCACTTACCCTATCAGTGCTCTAGGCAGCTCCCTATATTCTAAATTTCAGAAAAGCTGACAAGTGGCATTGGTGGATGGAATTCCCTTCCTTTATTGAGACCAGGCTCTCTAGATTTACCCTTCTTCCCTCTCCAATACATCTTCCACACAACTGCCAAAGTGATATTCCTAAAGCACGTTGCTCCCCTTCAAGCTTTCTGTGCTATGGCAAAACTGGAGTCCTCCTTGCCTATGATCTGGTAACTCTTATGCCTGGGATATAGCCTTCATCTGCTCTTGGAGGTCCTTAGCCCACTTCCCACTGCCACTGGCAAGTCAGCTTCCCATATAAAAAATGGCATCTTCCCCTCAGAGTTCTACGGGCTCTCTAATGATTTCTGACATCACAAGCCTCCATTTTGTCATATTTTCCTCGATTTCAGTTGCCAGTTTCAGTTAGTATTTCCATTATACTATTGATTTACATTGTGACTAGCTCACTAGTATCATTTAACCAATTAATATCAATTAGCTTTAGCAAAAAGAAGTTTACCGAAAAGCTATAGCAAACAAATACAAATACATCCTTTCCAACCAGGGACACATTGACCTCTGTGCCGTTTTGGGCAGAGTGGGCTCAAGCTGAAAGCAATGGTTACAAAGCATTTGCTCTACCAAGTTCATTGCTAAATACTACCCAGATCTGGGATTTATCTCATAGATGAATGGGAGGCAGTATGGTTTAATGGAAAGTGTATTGGATTTTGAGTCAGAAGACCTGGGTTCAAATCCTCACCTCTGATGCATACTACTTGAGTGACCATGGTCCAAGTCACTACAACCTCTATGGACCTCAGATTCCTCATTTTAAAAATGAGGTGGCTGGTCCCCAGGGCCTCTAAGCTCCATTCTAGGGTTGCTCAATGATCCCAAGATATTTCATAAATATGAGAACTTGGAATAATATGAAATATGTTAGACCTGGAGTAAGTGGAACTGGGTTCAAATTAAGGCTCATGACTTGTGTGTTCTTAAGTAAGTTACTTCAACTCTGAGATCTCAGCTATTCCATCTGTAAAATGGATAAGTTAGATTAGATTCACTGTCCAACCTTCTTTTCGGTCTAAAACCTATGTCACATCCTATAGCTTGACCCTAATCGCTCCTGCCTCGCCCACACTAACTAGGGACCCAGGCAATTTGGGGCCCACTGGCACATGGAGATTCCAAATGAGGAGGAGCTTGGGACATCATTTTCAACCTTCTTAGTGGATTTTTGCTGGTTTGGCTTAATTCCTTTCAGTTCTTGGATCCCCCACACTAGTAGATGCTCATTTACACAGCTGCTTTAGAGGAATGGGGGTAGTGGAAGAGATTCCTGTGTCACCCCATGCCCTAATCCCTACTCTGGGCCTCCTTAGACACCTGACCCAGTGGTGGCTTGTGTTGACATTGAGGCCTCTGCTTTTTGTTCTTTTCTTTGGCGTTGGCTTGGGGGAGAAGCTGGCCTTGAAGCTTCACTCACTGCTTCCTCTCCCTGGGCTGGCAGTAATAATTATAGCTCATATTTCTGGAGTGCTTAAATGCTTGCAGGCATTGTCCCATGAAGGAGGTGGCTAGGGGGTGTGAGGGTCTTCAATTTCAATTTACAGAGAGAGAAACCGAGGCTCAGAAAGTTCAAATGACCTTCCATCGGTCACCCAGCTAGGAAGTATCAGAGGTGGGAGCTGAAGACAGACCTCATGCCGCTATGCTCCTCAGGCAATTCGCTATCGAGGTACTTACACAGCATGCCTCCTTTCATCAGCTGATGAGCTCACAGGGGATAAAACCCCCAGATTTTTGCAGCCAGAGAGACTCAGCTGACTGGCCAACCCCACTTCCTCACATCTGGAGTTCCCACAATCCCCTGGGGGATGAGATAACCCATTGTGGGGTTTCCTCCAAATCAGGGAAAATGCCTTTCATCTTGGTTGGCTGGCTTTTCCTTGAGCCAATTTTAGTCTTTACCATCCAGGGGCTGGGACACACCAATATCCAAGGGCAGATGGGCTTCCTGTGACTCCTTCAAGGTCTCTTCCCTCCAGGTCCACCATTTTACCTCCCTTCCCCATGAGTTGGGGGAACATGGACAGCTGAAGGAAATAGATGCAATTGCTGTCCTTTTCCTTGGAACAGGAAGTCAGATAGTGTGTGGGATGATGGTATGTTGGTTCTTGACGTCACTGGTGCCAGGCTTCAGGTTCTGATCAAGCCTGCATGGAAAAAAAATGAAAAGAGAAATCACGAAAGGGAGACTCACTGGACTTATTTTAGAGTTGGGATACAAACAGGATGTTCCGATGGCCTCTTTATCTAAAGAGGACGTGGCCTGGCCATCCTTTTCCATTTTAGGAAGGACACTGGTTGCTTCAAGAGGGTCCAAAGGTGACTGATGGTGAAGAGCCCCCAGGCCAAGCCTTATGAGGGTAGGCTGAAGGAACTGGGTATTTTTAGCCCTGAAAACAGAAGCCTGGGACAGGACATGATAACGAATTTGACAGATTTTCATGTGGAGAGAGGAATAGTCTTTTTCTGCTTGGCCCCAGAGGGCAGAACTAGGGACAATGAATGGAAGTCCCATAGAGGCAAATTGAAGTAGAGAAAAACTTCCTAGCCATGAGATCTGTCCAAAGGGGAAGTTTTAACTTTAACCAACACAACCATAGAGCTACCGAAGGATGTTGGGAGGGATAAGTGGATGGAGAGAAACCTAGAGAGGCCACACGGTTTAGGGGACAGGAAAGCAATCTCTGAGTCAGAAAGACGTGGCTTCCAGTACTCAGGGCATTGGGCTGAGAGTCAGAAAGACCAGTGTTGAAATCCTTCCTCAAATACCTGCTGGCTGTGTGAATCTGGATAAGTCACTCCATCTCTGCTTGCTTCAGTTTCCTTATAATAATAATAATAATAATAATAATAATAATAATAATAATAATAATTACTGCTCAGGGTTGTGAGACCTGAATGAGATAATGTATGCAAAATTCTTTGAAAACTTTTAAAATCCCACCTAATTTATACATAACTACTATAAATCTTAACCTCTTATATGACCTTGGGCAAGTCATTAACCCTATTTGCCTAGCTCTTGCCCTCCTCTCTTAGAGTTGTTTCCGGGATAGAAAGTAAGGGTTTAAAAAAAATTCCCCCTCTTTTTCTCTGAGACAGTAGAGCAAATGTCAATGTGCACGGTAGGTAGAATTTATTTATGAAAACTGTCCATTTAAGAAAATCTCTTATTGCAATGAAATCACAGTGGAATAGGCTACCTGGGAGCTCTTTCTCCTCTGAAATTGTTTCTTTAGTTCATTGTCCTTTTTCCTTTTAGTTATCCAGGAATTTAAAGGGAGGGAGAGAATCTATTAAGGGGGAAAAGGAACAAGCATTTATTAAGTACCTACAATGTGCCTTGGCATTGTGCTAAGTCCTTTAGAAATATTGTCTTATTTGATCCTCGCAACTACTCTTAGTGGTATTATTATTCTATTTTTATCCCCATTTTACAATTGAGGAAACTGAGGCAGACAGCAGTGAAATGACCCACCAAAGGCAACACAATTAGAAAGTATCTGAGGCTAGATTTTAACTTAGGTCTTCTTATCTCTTAGCTACTCAACTACCTTTTAAAATATTCCTGTTGTTAACCCTCTGCTAGAGGTGATATGATGTGAATTTTAGATTTACTACACCCTGCTTAGTCTAACAAAACAGAAATGTCTACACCCTTACTTAAGGATTAAGTATTGAGAAGGATGGCCTATGATAGACATGTGCTAGCAAATGACAAATCAGAAACAACTGACAGACCCCTGGGCTGTCCTAAGTCAAGTTTAAGCTACCATTGGTACATGTAAGACGCAGGAAAGTGATGTAAAAACAGTCTATATATTTGGCATCACTTCCTCTCTCTGGGATATTTTCACAGAGAGGTGGTTCTGGTGGCAGTGTGCTGAGCGTCTTGGCATCTTGGCGTGGTGGCAGCTATTGTCCCAGTTTGGCGATGAGAATCCTTGATACACTACTGGGGAAGCTTAGTAACCTAGTTCAGGTGAGGTGTCTTCTCTGAGTTCTCTCGGAGTTTTGGCTGATTCTTTTCTCCTTTACCTTCCAAAACACTATACTCTTATGAAAGCCTCTAATCTTCTGAAAAGACCTCATGGAGGAGGTCTTTGAACTCCCCTTGGCACAGGCCAGGCAGGAGAAATCCTATACCCTTTCCCTTTCTCTTCTCCTTAATTTTTTCCCTCTATATTAATTAAACCACCATAAAATTTCCAAACTGACTTGGATATTTTATTTGGGATTCCTTCCCTGGCAACCAATTAAATTTAGATTAAGTCACAACCCTAAAATTTCCCCTTACAATTATGGAGTGAGTAGTATGACAGGTTTGAATTGTATAAGATCAGGGTTTAAATCCTGAATTTGACCCTCAATATCTGCATGCCCTTGACCAAGTCACTTAACTCCTGTGTGCCTTATCTACTAAGTCATAGAGGATCTGAGATCTGTGTTGGAAGAAGATCCCTCACCGGGAATACCTTCCACTGTAAAAATCACAGACCTTTCATGCCAGTACCTTCTCTCCTCATGATTTTAAAAGAATATTCATAGGATTCAGAGCTTTGATGGGACTTGGAATCATCTTGTCTACAACCCTTATCTTAGGATAAGGATCCTGAAGTGAGTACAGGTTTTCTGCTGATCCATAGCAGAGGTTGAATTCAAACCTGCTTCTTGTGAATCCAAATTCAGGGTCCTTGAAACTAGACAACATGACAGTGTGGACAGAACTTTGGTCAATCCAACCAACCAGCTAATGATGGAAACTGTGAGGGACAGGGATAGGCAGATGTGTGAGTGAGACATTTGGAGGCTGGAGAGGTACCTTCCCAAGTCCCCTTTGGTTATATATGTTGGGCATACTCAGAGGTTAGGCTACATAGAAAGACACATCCTTGAGGAGGGAGAACTTGACTCCTTTGTATAGTCTCAAGTTTTAGCAAGGGCCAAGAGGATTCTGTTGCTGTGGGAGTGGTCTTTTTTTTAAGCCCTTACCTTCCAACTTAGAATCAGTATTCTGTATTGGTGCCAAGGCAGAAGAGCGGTAAGGGCTAGGCAATGGGGGTTAAATGACTTCCCCACTGATCTGACCATTCCAGAGGGCAATTTGGAACTATGCCCAAAGGGCTATAAAACTGTGCAAACCCTTTGGTCACCTAATATCACTACTAGGACTATAATCCAAAGAGATTAAAAGATAAAGGGGAAAAGGACTTGGTTGTACAAAAATACTTATAGCCACACTCTTTGTGGTGGCAAAGAATTGTAAATTACGGGGATGTCCATCATTTGGAGAATGGCTGAACAAAAAGTGGTATATGTTGGTGATGGAGTATCACTGTGCTATAAGAAGTGATGAACTGGATGATTTCAGAAAAACCTGGAAAGACCTCCATAAACTGATGCAGAGTGAAATAAGCAGAACCAGGAGAACACTGTATACAGAAACAGCCATATTGGATGATGCCTATCTGTGAAAACTTGGCTACTCTCAGCAATGCATAGATCTGGGACAATCCTGAAGGACTTATGACAGGGAATGCTCTCCACCTCCAGAGAAAGAACTCTTAGAGTCGTTTTTCACCAGTGTATTTTCATCAGTGTATTTATATTTTTCTTTTGGGGTTTTGGTTATGTATGAGTTTGCTCTTATAACAATGACCCATATGGAAGTATGTTTTGCATGACAATAAAAATGAAATTGAGAGAGAGAGAGAGAGAGAGAGAGAGAGAGAGAGAGAGAGAGAGAGAGAGAGAGAGAGAGAGATTTCCCCAGATTACACAGATAGGAAGTATCTGGGATCACATTTGAACCTGGGACCTTTCATCTCTAGACCCACCTCTCTATTCACAGAGCCACCTAGCTGTCATTGGTAGTAAATTCTTAAAGGATCAAAGGGCTAGAAAGCTAATAGATACCAGCCATTCTCATATTTTTCAGAAGAGGGAACTGAGGCCCAGAGAGGGGAAGGAACTCATCCAAGGTCCCACAGTAAGTTGCCAAGCTGAATTTTGAACCAAGGCCCTATGATTCCAAATCCAAGTTTTCATCCACTACACTGACTCTCAAGCCAGAGAGGGTGTACCCTATTATGTCTTTCTGAGCAAAGGTTCTGAGCACAATGTAGAAGACAACAAAAGACAATCCCTTTAGGGGCTCTGTGGGCTCAGAATCCAGCCTCCCTTTGCCAATTCCTCCTCCATCCCAAGGTGAGTCATGGCCCAAAGGAGACCCTAGCATGTGTGAGTGAGTATGTATGTGTGTGTATGTATGAGCATGGATAGGTATGTGAGTGTATGGATGGGGAACATGGGAAATGAAGATGCCTCAGGAGCAGGGGATGATTGGCTACTCCCACTGGGCTGCAATCAGGCTTAGGAATGGCAGACTTAGCCCCAAGTTAGCCGCCCAACCTACTCAGATGCTGGGAAAATGATATGCCTGGCAGAGAGTATCGGCATCCTGAAGAACTCAGGAAGCGCTGGCCTCCCTGGTGCCGTGGGAGAGGGGCTGGGCTCAAGGCCATTTCCTGCCTGGGGAGGTCAGGCCACGGGCTCCTAGCTTCAGTACTCCCAGGCTGGGGGGGGGTTAGGCTCCTCTACCTCAGAGCTGTGGCTGTACCCCTCACCCCAGAGACACAGACAGAGAGGGCTAATTTAACAACACATTCCCTGAGGATGACTGTGATGGCTCTCATTTCTATAGAGCTTCAAAGTGTACAAAGCACTATTTTCAATGATCTCATGAGGTAGCTCCAGAGAATGAAACCCAGAGGGGAAAAAGTGATCAAATGATCAGGATTTGAACTCAGATCTTATGACTCCCAAGTCAATTCCTGAGCTACTACATCAAACCGGCAACCCATCATCTTAAGCATTCACTATATTTATTTTTTAAAGTTTTATCATTGGCTTTTGTTTCTTATATTATGTTCATTTCTAAATATCCTCCTTCTTTCCTGAGCAAGTCCTCTCTTTTAATATTAAAAATGAGAAGTAACCCCAAACTCATCAATACCAACTGACATATTGATCTTGTCTGATTGGCTATCCAACAGTCTGTACCCATAATCTTCCCCCTCTCTCTGGCACTTTTCCATCTTCTCTCTGTGGCTAAGCTTGTTCAATCAACCAAACAACCCATCACCAAACCTTTACTGAAAGCCTCTGTGTCAGGTACTATGGCTACAAAGACAATAAAAATAAAAGGAGCAAATTACCCAGAATTCCATTCCATTTTAGATTTCTCTTGGTTTCCATTGTTGTGATTGTGGTGTCTATTTTTTCTTCTTGGTTCTGTTAAGTGGCAACACAAACCCAGCTGAAGTCCAAAAGAAGGGGAAGACACAACAATAATAATATTCTACAATCTAACATGATATTTTACTAGACAGGGCCAAAATAAAGGTCCTCTGTGAGGTCTGAGATCAAGATCAACTTAGAGAAGATCTAGACGAGCTCCTTGGAGGAGGTATCATTATTTTAAGACAGGATTTGAATGAGGGGCACAGAAATACAGGGAGTAAATGGAAAGCATTTCTAATCCTTTGGAGAGCCAAATTCTGATTGGTTTTCATGATGAATCTTGATGTTGGAGAAGAAACTATGAACTAAACCTCTCAGTAAAGAGTTGGGGGACGATGGCTGTGGAATGTGGTCTATGTTATTAGATGTGTTCATTGATTTGCTTACCTTTGTCCTTGTTGCAAGAGAGGAAGGGGTTGATCTGCTTCTGAACATCCCTTTTGCTTTTTTGAACCTCTACTTTCCATCTTCGAATCAATATTCGTGTATCGGTTCCAAAGCAGAAGAGTGGTAAGGGTTAGGCAATGGGGGTTAAGTTGCACATATAGGAAGTGTCTGAGGCCAGATTGGAACCCAGGACCTTCTATCTATGAGCCTGAATGTCTCTCCACCGAGTCACCTTGCTGCCTTGCAATGATTCAATAACTGATGAGTGCCTTGAGGGCACGGACTTGTTTTATTCCACAGTAGATGCCTAATAAATGTTTGTTGGATTGAAGTGAATTTTATGGATGAAATTGTGCCCCAGATGACCCAATCAAAATCTGGGTTCTCTATTTCCCCATTTTATTCCAGAGAGAGCAGCAAGGACCCTTAGATCCAGAGTCCTGGATCCAGTTTGATCCAAGGCAAAGACTTGGAGAGACCCCAATTCCCAGCTCAACCTTTGGCATATCCCCATGAAGAATAGACTCCATCTGTCTGGTGGGAAGGAGGAAGGATGGAGCCAAAGTCTTCCTGCCAGGAATACATAGTTGTGGTTGCCTGGAAGCTAGGTATTGTAAACCTGATGCTCTGACCACTAAGCTGTTCTCCCCTGGGTACCGAGGTGGGGGGAAGACTGCCAGGGTTGTTAGAAGAAGGGTCGGTTGGGTAAGCAGATCGGCAGACAGCGACCCATGCAGGGGAAGAAGGAGTGGGTTCTGGGGGAGTTCAGCCAAGGGAAGATTATTTCCACTCAGTGGGGTCTGGGGGGAATGAGCTGTGGGTAAGGGGAGGATGTGCTAGACAACAAGTGTCTTGCATCCCAGCCAGGGTGGTCTTTTCTGGCCTGATCCCCATCCCAGAACCCCAGGTCGACTTGTGGTTTTGCGTGTTTTAGTGGGAGGAGTGTAGAACTTGGGATTCAGGAATGAATGAACAAATGAACATTGATTAAGCACTTACCGTAGTGGGCAGCTGTGTGGCTCAGTGGCTAAAGAGCCAGGCCTAGTGAAGGGAAATCCTGAGTTCAAATCTGGCCTCAGCCACTTCCCAGCTGTGTGATCCTGGGCAAGTCACTTAGCCCCACTGCCTAGCCCTTACCACTCTTCTGCCTTGGAACCAATACACAGTTCTGGTTCTAAGACAGAAAGGAAGGAAAAAAAATTTTAAAGGGCTTACCATGTACTAATTCCTGTTCTGAGCGCTAGATGTACAAATTCACAAGTGAAGTGGTCATTGCTCTCAAGGAGCTTCTACAGATGGAGGCAACCAGAGAGGAGGGGCCAGCAGAAGGGCAGAAGGAAAGGCCCAGTGGTTCTTAGGGTGGGCCCTAGTTACCGCATCTCTCAACTGGGACTACTTAGACCTCCCCAGATCCCTTGAAGGCTTGTTCTGCAGATCAAAAGAGATAATAGATGGGGGGATGTGGAGCTATGAGAGACCTGGGATGTGATATAGTTTTAGGGTTATGGGTCTAGAGCTAGAGGGCAATTTGGTCAATCTCTTCATTTTATAGACGAAAGGAGGTCCCAAGATTAGCGTGGGATGGGGTGGTGGTGAATTTACTTACCCCTCTGAGGATTATCACCTGACCTTTGGCAAGTAATTTAACTTCCCTTGGCCTCAATTTACCCATCTGTAAAATGAAAGGATCAGCCTCTAGTCCTATGATTATATGGTCTTATCTGGATTTGTGCAAGTTACCTTCTGTAGCTGGGTTTTGGACTTCTCTTTTGTAAGATGCAGGGTTGTTCTAGATGACTCAGAAGACCCTGTTAGCTCTAGGCCCCCTGTTCTTTATTGACCCAAGGTTATGGGCTAGAGTGGCATAGGTGAGCACAGATCATATAAGGCATAGGGACACGCAATCAACAAACATTTATTAATTGCCTGCTATGTACAAGGCACATGGGGTACAGAGAAGAAGAAACAACCCACTGGCCTCAGCTGGATTGTTTTTTTTTTTTTTACTTAAAAACATTTTCTTTTGGCAAATTTAATTTTCATCATAAAAACAATTGCATCCTTAAAACTTCCAGGCAGTCTTCTGGCTTGGCCAATTCTTTACTTAGGCAATCTCTCAAGAGAGAAATACTGAAAAATACAGTCACTGTAGCAAACAATAGACAGGAGTTATTTTTAATGTGTGACCAGACCTTGGGGCCCCTCCTCCTCCCTCATTCAGATTCCCTGCCTTTCAGTCATCCTATCGGCCTTTATCACCTTCCTGTCTCCCATCTGGGAATCAGGGTTAGGGCCTCTCCTCATCCTCTGCCTCCCAGTTTGATATCTCCAGTTGTCTGCGCCCTAGAGCTGTTGGGAGCAGAGAGATAGGCACCACTAGCAATTCCCTCTTCTCCCTCCCTTTTCCAAGGCCTCTACTTCCTAATGCTTTACCCCTCCCCCCCATCTGTCTGTCTGTCTGTATGTCTCTGCCTCTCTCTTTGTCTCTTTCTCTCTGTCTCTGTCTCTATCTCTCTGTCTCTCTATCTCTGTCTCTCTCTGTCTCTATCTCTATCTCTCTGTCTCTCTCTCTGTCTCTATCTCTGTCTCTATCTCTCTGTCTCTCTATCTCTGTCTCTCTCTGTCTCTGTCTCTATCTCTGTCTCTGTCTCTATCTCTCTGTCTCTCTCTGTCTCTATCTCTGTCTCTATCTCTCTGTCTCTCTCTGTCTCTCTCTCTGTCTCTATCTCTCTGTCTCTCTATCTCTGTCTCTCTCTGTCTCTATCTCTGTCTCTGTCTCTATCTCTCTCTGTCTCTCTATCTCTGTCTCTCTCTGTCTCTGTCTCTCTCTCACTGTCTATCTGTCGGCCTCTCTCTCACTCTCTCTCTGTCTGTTTGTCTGTCTGTCTGTCTCTCCTTTTTTCTGGGCAGTCAGTAGCAGAGCAAGGGTAGAACCCAGGTTGGCTGTTGAGACACTTGGTGCTTTTTCCATCATCTCATGTTTTGGTTCTGCCTCATCTTGGTATCACCTTTCCCCATCCCTGCCCAGTGTAGGGGAAGTCTAGGATGACATGGCAATCAGCACATAGCTCTGGCTATAGTTCCAATGTGGAACTATATGTTCTAAGGTTTCCCCCATTTTTCTGGGATGGTATTGGAGCGTTCAAATGTGATATGACTAGTGGTGTTGCTGACTCCACCAGTTATTAACCAGCACATGTGTCTGTGGTGGAGAGGTTGGTTCTGATGGTTGAGCCTTGACCAGGGAAGGTGGGGCACTTGTCTTGGCAGTAACTAGGTAAAGCTATCAGATAAATATTTACTACTGATAATAGCTAGCATTTACGTTGTGTTTTCAAAGTGCTTTATAAACATCTACTTGATCCTTGCAACAACTTTGGTAGGGAGGTGCTATTATTATCCTAAATTTACAGATGGGGAAACCAAGGCAGACAGAGGTTGAGTGACCTACTCAGCACCACACCACTAAGAAGCATGTGATATTGTATTTAAACTCGGGTTTTTCTGACTCTTAATCTACAATCTACAGAAGTTGCCTCTTAAGTTTGTAGAATGAATTGAGATTGAGCTGTAAATTGTACTTGACCAGCAGGGGATCCCCTGACCCAGATCTTCAAATAGTTCATGGGGCTGGATGGTTTCTAGAGTTTGTGTCTCAGAGGGAGGAAACAGATCAGCCTGAGCCAAAGCCCACAGCAATTATCAAAGGCTTAGGGAAACACGAGAGTCCTCTATGATTCCTTTGGTAGTTTATTTGATTTCTCAAAGGGAAGACGGCATGATGTCATGAAAAGAGCCTGGGTTTGGAGGGAGAAGACCTGGGTTCAGATCTTGGCATTGTATTTTGCTTCCCTGTGTGATGTTAAGTAAGTCATCTCCTACCTCATCTGTCAAATGTCAGTCAGACTAAAGGATCTCTGAGGCCCCTTCCAGCGCTAACTTCTGGATCTTGTAATGATTTGCTAAGGAAGCCTACCTGTATGATAATCTGAAGAATGGAGCAGAATCTCAGGGATTAGGGAACTTGGATAGTGACTAATCACACCACTGTTTTGGAAGATGGAGGCAGTATTTAGTTGGGGTAATCAAAGGGAAGGAGAGGCAGAGACTGGTGAATTCCAGTACCGGCCCCTTGAATGAACACTAGCCCAAAGGGTAATGGGATGTCATGGAGGAGGGCGGGTTCCTGCTTATTTGAGACCTTCACGCAAAAATGACATGAGCATTTGCTGTAGAAGGGATTCTATTCTGGGTTCTGGTTTGAGCTAGAGAACCGCTATGGTTCCTTTTAATTCTGAAAATTTGTGATTCTGGGTGAATTGATCATTGACCCAAAGAGACTTTAGTGCAGAAGGGTGCAGCTGTCCTATATGGGTGTCCTGGGGAGTTTTCCCTTAAATGAGTTAGGAGAAAAAAAAAGAAGTTACCTCCTTTGGAACAATGAGAAATCAGTCTCAGAGAAATAGATACAGATGTGTCCAGACTATGAAAACCCCTACTCTAGCTGGCCATGCCCCTTCCATACCCCTTTGTGACTGAGGTTGCAGGAATGCAGGAACACTTCCCTGGAGAGGGCAAGGCAGCTAGGTAGAAAGGAACAACATATTCTTGAGTTTCCCCTCCCCCAGATCTCTTGTGTTCTATAATAAAATGTTTGTAGACTGAATGATTCCTCCAATGAGGACAAAAACCAAAATGAAACAAGCATTGAAGAGAGCAGACCTCTGCTGCTTTCATCACCCACTTTATCCTCTTTGTGAGATAATGGAAATATCTCTGAATCATCAATCAGAATATCTGAGTTTAGATCCCACAGTTCTGAACCTCTAATACCCCTAATGGGGGGTATTAGCTATCATCCCTGAGAACAATCCAAAGTTTTCAAGGCATTGGCAAGTAGAATATTTACTGGGACAGCAATGCTGAGGTACCCATGGGGTATATAGAGAATAGAGTATTTGGGTTGGATTTAAGAAACACTGGTTCACTGGGCAGCTGGGTAGCTAAGTGGATTGAGAGACTAGAGATGGGAGGTCCTAGGTTCAAATCTGGCCTCAGACACTTCCCAGCTGTGTGACCCTGGGCAAGTCACTTAACCCCATTGCCTAGCCCTTACCACTCTTCTGCCTTGGAACCAATACACAGTATTGATTCTAAAGTGGAAAGTAGGGGGTTAAAAAAAGGAAAAAAAGAAATGCTGGTTCAAATCTCATTTCTGACACTTTTTGACATTGTGAACTTGAGCATATCAGAGGGTCTCAACTTCTTCATCTGTAAAATGAGGATTGTAATTTTTTAAAACTTGTATTCATCCACTTATTCAAAGATATTGTATTTTCTCAATTACATGTAATAACAATTTTCAACCTTCATTTTCCAAAATTATAAGATCTGAATTGTCTCCCTCTCTCTGCCCCTCCCTTCCTCCCCCCTCTCAGAGATGATAAGCAATTTGATCTGGGTTGTACACATATTATCATATAAAACATACTTCCATATTGGTCATTGTTGTAAGAGAATCCTCATCTAAAACCCAACCTCAGAATATAACCATAAATAAACTAGTGTGAAAGAGAGACTGTTGTGATCCGCACCTGACCCCAACAGTTCTTTCTTTGGCGATGGATGCTATCAATCTCTAAGAATTGTCCCAGATCATTGAAGATCCTAACATTGGCACTATCCTGGTGGCAGCCCTTTGTAAACCTTGAGGAGCCATAGAATTACCAGTTATTATAACACAGATTTGCATGAATTAAATAGAAGTGATTTGGACCCGAGAAAATTTCCAACTCTTAAATTCACAAGAGCTGGAGGGGATAAAAGACCCAGAGGAATGTCTCCTGGGCTTCCTCCAGCCACAAGTGCTTGATGAATGGTACAAAACACTCAACAAGCTCAAAACCTGGCCAGCCTTTCTCTCTCCAGTTGATCATAATTCTGAGGAGCCGGCAGAGGGATTGGTTTTGACTAATGGCATCTGGGCTATAAAGGAATCTTGTTTGGTTGAGGCGGCACAGACCCCTTGAGCCCATTCCCCTGTCTCAGCATTGTCTTCTTCCAGTTTCCCCTCTCTGGATCTAATAATAACACCTTGTATTTACAGAGTACTTAGCTCAGAGGGGCTTTATAGCTATAATCTAATTGAGTCTGGGAGAAGGGAGGGAAGATCAGGGAAAGAAGTTCCCTCCTTTGGAACGATGAGGAATCAGAGGCTCAGAGGAATGCATCCATGATGGGTCCAGACTGTGAAGATGCCTTCTCCAGATGGCCAAGCCCCTTCCTTACCCCTCTGAGAGCTGTCTGAGGTGGCAGCATCTTGCTAGTCTGGACCTGCTTCAATAAGGGGGAAGGGACCCAGAAGATATTGTTAAGGATTCCCCTATTACTGACCTGTATCTGTATCTGTATCTGTATCTGTATCTGTATCTGTATCTGTATCTGTATCTGTATCTGTATCTGTATCTGTATCTGTATCTGTATCTGTATCTGTATCTGTATCTGTATCTGTATCTGTATCTGTATCTATCTGTATCTGTATCTGTATCTATCTGTATCTGTATCTGTATCTGTATCTGTATCTATCTGTATCTGTATCTGTATCTGTATCTGTATCTGTATCTGTATCTGCATCTGCATCTGTATCTATCTGTATCTGTATCTGTATCTGTATCTGTATCTGTATCTGTATCTGTATCTGTATCTGTATCTGTATCTGTATCTGTATCTGTATCTGTATCTGTATCTGTATCTGTATCTAAGACCACAGCCCAACATAAGAAACTTTCCCCAGGGACACACATAATACAAGCAAGACACACAGGGAAAGCCACCTAGATATTTATTTATTAGATATTATTTATTATATGTTATTATAATAATATATTATTATATGTTATTTATTTGGGACAACTATGCTGAGGGACTCATGATGTATGTAGTGAAAAGAAGGTGGAAATTGGATTCCAGAGACACAGGTTCGAATCATGTTTCTTAGAGTTACACTGTTCTTCCATAGGAGGGTTAGCAGTTACTAAATATAGCCTTAGAAATAGCCTAAGAAGTCATTTAACTTCAACTCTCTAATTTCACAAATGAAGAAACTGAGGTCTACAGAGATTACTTCAAAGTCACAAAATAGTAAGGATTTTAAGGTTTCTTTGTAGCCTTAGGGCTTAGCACAGCATCCTACAAGTAAGTAATAATAATAGCTAACAAATGCTAACATGTATATAGGTCTTACTGTGTGCCAAGCACTTTACAGTTATTATGTTATTTGATACTGACAACAACTCCAGGAGGTAACTGTAATTATTAACACATTTTAAAGATAAGGAACTGAGTAAATAGAGCTTAGGTGGCCCGAAGATTATATAGTTAGTATCTAAATATGGATTTGAACTCAGGTCTTTCTGACTCCAAGATAAGTGCTCTAACCATTTCATCACCTAGCTGCTCCATTAATAAATGCTTTTGGATTAATAAATTAAGTGACAGACTGATGATTTGAACCCAGATCATCTGACTCCAAATCCAGCACCACTTTCCCACATATCACTTTGCCTCTAAGATCTTGTTGTCCCTATGGGAAACACGTTAATTCTAGAGCCACCAGCCCAGGCTTGGGTTTTCCTTGCTCATATAGCAGAGACAGTCTCAGAGAGGGAGAGAGATTGGTGCCTTGTAGGGGCTCTGGCAGCAAGCCCTGCCTTTCTGCTCTCACATTTTTAGTCTCTGGAAGTGGTAATGACATCAGGGTGACATTACGAATGAAAGGAGAATTAACTCTTGTTAGGGAACATCTCAGCTTTAATATCTGATGACCAGAGCTGACTTCCTTATAGACAGTAAAATAAGCAAACATAAAAATCAAGAAATAAGGGCTAGTGGGTCAGGAGATGTTCAGATCCTACCTTTGTCACTTACTAGCTATATCACTATACCTTATACTGTACCTTATACCTTATACCTTATACTGTACTTATACTATACTTATACTTATATACTTATACCTTATATACTTATACTTATACTTATATACTTATACCTTATACTGTACTTATACTTATATACGTATACTGTACCTTATACCTTATACTGTACCTTGTCTGGGTCTCAATTTCATTCGTATAGTAATTTATACATAATCATTTGCATGGTAGTTCATGAATCTATTTTACAAATAAGTAAATGAACACAATGGGGTACATGGTCCAACATTTTTTATTGCTGGGATGAGGTGTGATCCAACAAGTTTAGGGTTAGAGTGCTAAGAGTTACAGAGAGTCCCAATCTACATGGATGGAGGGAATTCCAAAATCACAAACTCCTGAAGCATTTAAAGTGGAGATTAAAGGTATTAACAAGGGAGGGCCTTTGCTATGCATGGGGTGATTTAAAAAACCCACGCATTATTTTGTCATGCCATCTGACAAAGAAAAACCAAACATACAAAAAATAAAAATGGACAAACAAGGGAACTATTTTGTACTGAAAGGAGCCATAGACAACAAACCAATATCACTAATAATCTTATAAACACCAAATGCCTTAGCATACAGATTCATAAAGGAAACATCTGAGCTACAAGAAGACATAGATGGTAACATGGAAGTGACAAAAAATTTCAATATCCCCTTCCTCAGTTTTGGATAAGCTTAACAGAAAGATAAATAAGAAGGAAAATATAGAACTGTACAAATTCCTAGGGAAATTGAGCTAAAAGACTCATGGCATCTATTAAATGGGACAGCAGAAGAACATACACATTTCTCAGCATCATTTGAAACTTTTACAAGAATTGACCATGTTCTAGGGCACAGAGATATTGCAAACAATTATAAAGATTCACATATAGTTAATACATTCTTTCTAGATCACAATGCAATAAAAATAGTGATTGGTTCAGGGACCACAAACAAAAGATATAGATTCAAATGGAGACTTAAAAATGAAATGCTAAATGATGAGTTAGTAAAAGAAAAAAATCAACCAATAACTATATGAAAAAGATAATGATGAAACAACATACCAAAATTTTTGGGATATAGCTAAAGCAGCCCTCAGACCAAAAAAAAAAATCATAACCGTATAGACATAAAGTAACAAAATAGAGAAAAATAATTAATGAACTAGCTATGCATTTTTGAAATTAGAAAGTTAACAAACTCAGAATGAGCACACAGGAAGAGATATTAAATTTTGAAAAGGAATAGATAAATTGGAAACAAAAAATAAAAATAAATGACAAATAAGACTAAAAGTTAGTTCTTTTAAAAAGCCAATAACCTTGATAAACCCTTTGTTAATATGATTAAAAGGAGAAGAAAACCAAGTTAACAAAATAAAAAATGAATAAGAAAAATATCACAGCAAAACTGGAAGAAATAAAAGGAATAATCAGAACATTTATATGATAACAAGACTGGGAACCATAAAAAATACCTTTAAAATATAAATATAATACCTTAGAAATAATTTTATGTTATCAAAAGACAAGTTAGAGATCTTAAATAACTCAGTCTCAGAAAAGGAAATAGATTCAGATGTAAAGGAACTACCAAAGAATAAAAACTTTTGGATTTCATGGATTCACAAGAGAATTCTAATAGACTTTTAATGAATAATTAGTAAGCATAGAGATAGAAAGCACGTCATCAGAATTCTTTTATGAGGCAAAATCTAATCCTAATGCCTAAGCCTGGGGGAGATAAAAGACAGAAAGAAAACCATGGGTCAATATCATTAATAGACATTGACTCAAATTTATTTTGATACGTTTTCCAATTACATGAAAAATAATTTTTAACATTTAAAAAATTTTGAGTTCTAAATTCTCTCTTTCCTTCCTTTCCCTTACTTCTCCCTTCTCTTATCCCTCCCTAAGCTGGCAAATAATTTTGATATACTTTATACAACTGCAGCCATGGAAAACACATTTCTATAAAATCATGTTGTGAAAGAAAAAACAGTCCAAAAGAAAAACCACATGAAAATAAAGTAAAAAAACAGTATGCTTCAATCTGTATTCAGAGTGCATTATTTATCTCTCTGAGGGTGAATAGCATTTTTATTATAAGTCCTTCAAAATGTTGGCTCAAAGACAAAACTCTTGTAGTAAAAAAGATTACAGCAATTTATTTTTAAAAATCTTTTATTATGTCCATGTAGGATTTATATCAGGAATTCAAATCTGGTTCAATATTAGGAAAATAATCAACAATTAATCTTATTAAAACCTAAAACATCCCAAACTACATGGTCATCTCAATGGATATAGAAAAGTCTTTGATAAAGTATAGCTCTTTTGGTCTAAAAACCCTACAAACTATAGGCACAAAGGGGTCTTTTACTTATTCATTTATTTGTTTGTTTATTTGTTTATTTAAATTTAATTTTATTGATTAATTAAGAACATTTTTCCATGGTTACATGATTCATGTTCTTTCCCTCCCCTCCTCCTACCCTCCCTCCCATAGCCAACATGCAAATCCACTGGGTTTTACATGTGTCATTGATCAAGACCTATTTCCATATTATTAATATTTGACCTAGGGTGATTGTTTAGATCCTCTATCCCCAATCATATCCCTATTGACCCATGTGATCAAGCTGCTGTTTTTCTTCTGTGTTTCTGCTCCCCCAGTTCTTTCTCTGGATGTGGATAGCATTCTTTCTCATAAGTCAAAGGGGGCTTTTAAAATATGTAAAGCATCTTTCTAAAACCTAAAATAAGCACTATGTGCAATGGAATTACAGGACTTTTAAAAATAATAAATATGGAAATGAAGAAAGAAAGTACACTCCTGTTTCCAGTTGTGGAAATGCTAGCAACAGTAATAAAACAAGAGAAATGAAAATCCTAAAAATAAGTAGAGATAAAATAATCCTTATTTGCTGATGATTTGATGACTTGGAAAATCCCAGAAATCAGAAAAGATACTAAATGAGACAACAGTTTTAGCAAAGCTGCAAATTACAAAATAAACTCCCCCAAATAAATGGCATTTCTATATAATAACAAAACATGAGACGCAATAACAGAAAGAAAAATCTCATTCCAAATAACTACAAAATGCATAAAATATCTGGATATTGACCTACCAAAGCATACAAAAGACTTGGGTAGATTCAATGACAAATGTTCCTTAGGGGCAGCTAGGTGGCTTAGTGGGTAGAGAGCTAGACCTAGAGATAATAGGTTCTGAGTTAAAATCTAGATTCAGGCACTTCCTTGTTTAGGACCCCTAGCAAGTCACTTAGCCCCAATTGTTTAGTCCTTACTGCTCTTCTACTTCTACTTTGGAGCCAATACCATTTCTTAAAGCTATAAAGACCAGCTTAAGTAGGTGGAATATCCACTGCTCATGACTAGACTATGCCACTGCCAATGCATTAAAAAGGACATCACTCCCCAAATTACATCACACTTTAATATTATATTACTCAAATTGCCAAGGGGAATAATTTATAGCATTTGATAAAATGAGATAAAAATTCACTTGAAAAGGCAAAAGATCTAGAAGTTCAAGGGAAATAATAGGAAAAAGGAGAGAGGAAGAGGATAGTACTTTCAGATCTCAGACTATATAAGTAAACCATCTGCTTTGGCAAAAATGAAAATAGAGTGATAGATCACTGGGGCAGATAAGGGAATTTATTAAACAATAGAACTCAATAACCCAGTTTTAGATAAAGTAGATAATGTAAATTACCTAGATAACCCCCCCTAATTTGATAAGAACTGCTGGGAAGACTGGAAAGAAGTCTAGCAGAAATTTGGATTAATCTAACAGTTTATGCATAACATTCTTTACAATACATTCTAAATGAATACGGGACCCTAATATGAAAGATCATGTTCTAAAAAACTTAGAAAAGAAATAGGTCCTCTACCGCTCACAAACAGGGGCAGGAGATATATCCTCAATCCACCAAGACACAGAGACAATTATAAAAGATAAAATAGATGCTTATTATTTGATAATGAAGAGACTCTATACAAACAACATTAATGAACCTAAGAAAGGGGAAGTGGTCAAGTGGGGAAAAAGATCTTTGTATCAAATTTTTCTGATAAAGGTTTGCTATCCAAGATATATAAACCATAAATGCACACAGGCGTGTGTATGTATATATAAAAACATATATGTTAATAGCTATTCCCCTAATAGAAAAATGGTCAAAGAATATGAATAGCATTTCTCAGATTATTTATTATTTCTTACCAAATTATTTATAACCACATGAAAGAATATTCCAATTCACTAATGATAAGAGGAATTCAAATCAAAACAATCATGAAGTTTCAACTCAGACACTGAAAATTGGCCAAAAAAAGATGAAAAAAGTGGTAATAGTCAAAATTGAAGAGGTTATGGAATGATGGGCATAACTATACATTATTGGTGGAGCTATAAAATAGTACAACCATTTTAGAAAGCAATTTGCAAATTATGCAAATAAAGTGACTAAAATATCCATACCTTTTGAGCCAGAGACTCCATTACTTGGTTTGTACCCAAGGGAAGCCATTGGTAAGAAAACTCTTCATGTACACCAAAATGTTTATAGCAGCACTTTTGGTGATAAATTAAGAACTGGAAACAAAGTAGATGCCCATCAGTTGGGGAAAGGCTAAACAAATTATGGCACATTCATTTAATGGAGTTTAATGGGCTGTAAGAAATGATATGTGTGATGAATACAGAGAAGTCTGAAAAAAATCTGTATGCATTAATGATCAATAAAGAAGGCAGAGCCAAAAAAGCAATATACACAGTAACTACAATGTAAATGAAAAGAACAACCACATACCAAAAAATCAAATGAAATGTGACAAAATTCTAAAGATCCAACAGGACTAGAATGAAAAGATATGAGAGCATGCTACCAATCTACTCCTTCAAGGAGGTGGGAGGTTAACAGGTATTGTACACTACTATGTAGTTTTAGACCTTTTTAATGTATTGATCAGTTATGCTGAATTTTTTTTCCTTTCTAAAAAATTGCTATTTATTCTATAGGATGAATCTTTGGAAGAGGGAAGGGAGGGACACTGGGAAAAACCTCGAATGATGTAAGAAACAGAAGACATCAGTAAAAACTTATTTAAAAAAAAAACCCAGGGAGGATCTTGGGTAGTAAAAACTTTGTGAGTGGGAACGGTCTTCCAGGAAAAACTTCTCTGGAGCCCAGATCTCGGATCCCATCCCAACTGCAGCGTTGACCTAGTGAATTGAAACCCGAGTCCAAGTCTTAGAATATTAGCGTCAGCTCTGTATCATGTCAGCCAATGCCTGGGCCAAGTTAGGCAGAGATGCTGCCTGAGACCAAGTTGACCATATCTTGTGAGCCCTCTTGTCCACTGCTAATGCTCTGAGTTGTTTTGGCTCCCTACTCTCCTGCCATTTCCTATCCTTCATGATGGGGTTTGGACCTCAAGCTCCCTGTGCTTGCCAGGTCTTTTGATTTATTTACATGGGGGAATGCCATCCTATTTATTGTTCGATATCAATGATTGGATAAGGATACTTATTCCTGCCCCCCTCCTTTGAGAGTTCTTATTAATGATTAATTCTTCAGCACCAAAGCTCATTAGTAGGGAGTGGGGAATTCAACAAGGGCTTCTTTTCACCAACTGGGATCCTCCATATCCTTTAAAGCTCATCCATGTCCCACTTCTTTCATGAAGCCTGCCCTGATGAAACCATTCTACAACTGGCTTTCCTTCCTTTGCTTATGCTTTTTGGAATCAGTTCCATAAAATATACCACTGGCTATAAATACATCTGAACTACCCACCTTTATACCTTTTCCATCTACCTCCTATTCTCTATTTCCACTTCCCCCACCCTTGTTCAGGGTCCTCTGGCAATGGCTCCCTAATCATGGCTCTTCATCTCCAGCTTCTCTTCAATCTAAATCATTTTTCATAGCACCCCTAGAACAATGCCAGGTTACATACATTTTAGGGAGTGAGAAAATCAGCATTTGGATCCTTCACAGGCTCTTTATGTATGACTCTGGACAAGTCATTGAATCTCTCAGTTTCCCTTATTTAGCCATCAAGTGTGTTAGACTTGCTAATCTCTAAGCCTCTTCTTGCTTTAAATCTGTGATCCTATCTATCCATATCTATATCCTATATATCTATAATCCTATTTATCTATATATCCTATAAACCCTGTGATCTCCTAGAACTTATGTATTTTTTTCTGCCTTGTATCATATTTATCTATGCAATCATACTCCCCACTAGATTGTAAACTCATTGGGGCGATGGAGACTGTATCTTGGTTGTCTTTCCATCTGTCTCATCTGAAAGCAGAGTGCATTGTGCATGGGCTTCAAAGGATTCACTACTGGTTCAACTTACTCCACTGTACATAGGAGGAATCTGAAGCCCAGAGAATTGAATGCACTTGCCCAAGGTCACACAGCAAATACATGGTAAAGCCCTGACTCAAACCTCAGTCCTCTGACTCTCTAATATGCCACACTCATATTTGTTGAATAACTGAATGACTGACTGGCTCCAGAAGATGGGGAGGACAAACTCCAGATCTTCACTCCCATTTCCAAGCCAGTATGTGAGACTGGGATGCAGCCCAAGGGTTCCTATAGGTTCAGCTCAGGGCCCCTGTGCAGGCAGGAGTGGGGAGTTCAGATGGAGATAAGTCTCGGTTGGAAAGAAGTTGCTGGGGAGTTTCCTGGGGTGGAGATGGAGGAGAACAGGGGGGCTTTTCAGTCAAGGGAGGAGGTTCATAGTCAACCTGATCACCAGGGAGGAAAGGATGTGTGGACAAGTAGGGGAACAGTAAGCCAGGGAGGAAAGAGGTGGAAGGCAAACCTTCCAGAGATGCAGCAGGCTCCAGAGAGCATATCTTGGGCCCATGCTCTGGGCAGGGAATGGAGGAACTCACACCTGAAGGGGGCACTTGATGTTTTGACTCCCTGCCCCTCATAGATGTCTATGTTGCACAGCCATTAAATTCCCAGCAAGCCACTTAAAAAGCTCACCCAGCTGCCTCTCTTGGCTAGAGGACTGGGATCCTGGAGTTTAAAAAGAGCCAGCAGAATGTAGGGAAGCCCGGGAGGCTCCCAGAACCAAATATGTCTGCTTGGTCCAGACGGTGGCTTTAGAGGGAAGTCCTCTTAGAAGTGTGAACAATACCCAGGGGTCTTGGAGTGTCCTAGGGGCCTCCACATCTAATAGGGAGAGTGGAGTACTGTGGAGAATCCTAGGAAGGATGTACCACTCCTCGATCCAGTCCAATCCCAAGAAAGCCAATGAAATGAAGGGAAGGTCAGTGCAAATTCTAGTGTACTTTAAATAAATGTAAACCCTGTTTCAATTATATCTTTAATGGAGACTACAGATACCGTTAATGGAGCTTTAAGACTCACAAAGAGAAAACCCTTTCCTTCCAGTTGTCTACAGGATATTTCCACCTGGATGTTCCATTGGAAGCTTGAACTCGACATGTCCTAAACTGAGCCCTCCAACAGTTTTTCCTTCTTTCTTTCACAATTTTTTCTGTGACCCTATCCCAAGCTCCCATGGTTGGACTATCCATGTTATTCTCATATTTTCCTCTCCCTATTCTCATATAGTTGTTTTACTGCACACTACAATGGATAGAGTCTTCCTCTTCCTTGCCCCATCTTTCATTTCCATCATCTCTTCCCATGATTGTCATCTAAGTATAGTCTCCCCCTGATACTCACTTGAATTATTGCAATAGTCATATTGAAGAATTTTCCTCCCTTCACTCTCTTCCCCAAATCATCCATCCTTCAGACCATTTACAGACCAATTTTCCATTGGTCTTCTAGTCAACAATCTTTGGTGGCTTCCTTTCCTGGCATTCAAAGCTTTCCCACACACCTGAGCCAGCTAGTCCATTACATACCTCAAGAGTCTTCACTATAACATAACTGACAAATGGTTATCTGGCCTCCACTTGAAGACCTCCAGGGAAAGGGAATCACTACCTCCCCAGGAACTGATTCCACTTTTGGACATCTCTAATTATGAAGTTCTGGGCATTAAGTCTCTCTGTAAATCCCCTCATCCCTTCCAATTATTCTTAGTGCTGTCCTCTGGGACCAAGAAGAATAAGCCCATCCCTCTGCTAGCTGACAGCCCTTCAAGTACTGACAACAGCTCTCTTGGTCCTCCTGAATCTTCTCTTCTGGTTAAACATGCCCAGTTCTTTCAACCTATCCTCAGGTGGTATGGACTTAGGACCCTTCTGCTGGAGGATACTGGGGAGACAAGGAGTTAGAAGGAGGAGGAGAAGAGTAAGTGTACAAACTGGGTAGAGGCTACAGAGACATACTCAAATGATGAAGGAACCAAGGAAAGGAAGAGGGAGAAGGCAAAAGACTGGCAAGATGGTAATTGAAAGGGACAGAATTTGTTCTGGTCATTTCCCCATGATGAATAAAACAATGGATGGGGAGTTATCTATGGCTCTGGGTTGGATCAGGTGCTATGAGACAAACCATGGAAACAGGAGGGTCCAGAGGTATGGTCAGAGCAAAGGAGTAAGCAGTAAGATAAGGAGTATTTAACTGATGTACCAAGATGTAAAAAATACACAAATAAATACAAAGTAATTTAGTGGGGAAAGCACTAGCTGCTGGAGAGGGGAAGGGGATAAGGAGAGGTTCAAGTAGGAGAAGGTAACTGAGCTGAGCCAGAAGGAAACTATGGATTCTAAGAAGCAGAGGCATGGAGAGTAGAGATGAAATCTAGTGTGGAAGGGAGAACAATAAGGCTAGTTTGATTGGACCATAAGGTGCAAAAAAGGAGTAGTATATAAAGAGGCTGCAAAGGTAGGATGAGACCAGGTAGTTAAGAGCTTCCAGTGCTAAGTGGAAAAGTTTGTATTTGATTGTAGAAGTAATGGGGAGCTAATGGAGTTTACTGAGCAGGAGTGTGACATTTGCTTATTCAACGGAATCAACTGATGTGAGGCTGTCTAGGCACTTGAAATAATTTCTTTATTAACTCCTGAATTTGGAGTGTACCTATAGACTGCCTATGGGTGACCTGGACATGGGAGAAGCTATGTAGGCATAGCTTGTAGAATAGTTTTCATACAGGTTTGATTTTGCTCCTTTTATTGAGTCCATGGACTTGGTGAGGAGCAGGTGGAGGCAATTTCAGTCCTTCTCATTACTCTCTGCTATCTGGGAGTCCAAATTCTGACATTTCTGTATCTAATCAAAGCCTCCAATCATTCCATCTCTCCCTTGAATCACCCCTTCTAAACCCATTTTTTTTCTTCCATTGCAGCCTCCATTCTTTCCACCCCTCAGACCTTTCCTGCTTTGACTTCACTTTCCTTCCTTCCTAATTTCAATAAGTAACCAATTCACCTCCACAGCAATCTCTTCTTTCAAGTTCCTTGACATATTGTCCTATTGTCACTCATCACTTGACAAACTCCATTCCTGGATGACTTCCATCATCAGCTTCCTCTCCTCCTAGTCATGTCTCAGGAAGTGGCACAATCCTTATTGGCTAGATCTCCCATTAATTTGTGTTATCCAACTTTGCCTGGGCTCTCATTGCAGCAAGACAATCCTTTAATTTCTCTCTGGTTCCTTGTGGCCCTCCCAAAGCTTTTTCGAATTTTCTCTTCTATCTTCAAGTCTCCTATACCTTCTCTCCCCTACTCTCTCAGATGAGGATCTTATTTCTTCCTTTAATGAAAAAAATGAGGGATTTGTTGTAGGTGCCCTCTTTTACCCTTTTCTTCATTTCATTACCCCTTGATATTACTCTATTCTCCCCTTCCCCAATTTACCTCTCTTCGTGTAGCCTGGTCTCTGATAATGAGGTGTTTTTTCCCTTCACCAAGACCTCTTCTCTATGTGTCCTTGATCTCATCCCCTCTGGTCTTTTCCAGAAAATCCATCCTTAAATTCTCCTCATTCTCTAATCTTCAACCTTTCCCTATCCTTTGGTTCTTCCCACCTTGCCTTTAAACATTCTCAAGTCTTCCCTATCCTCAAAAAAAAAAAAGGCCAACATACTCTCAAGTTACCATTCTATCCTTTCTCAGTCAAAATCCCAGAAAAAAAGCTTGTTGCCTTTACTTCTTCCACTTTTACTCACTTCTCAAAACCCTTTGCAATTCGGATTCTGACCTCATCACTCAACTGAGTTATCAATGACCTCACAATCACCAACCATATCATTTTTTTCAGTTCTCATCCTTCTTGACCTCCCTGCTGCATTGGACCACATTGACTCCTCTTGAAGACTGGGCTTTTGTGGCACTGCTCTCTCCTGCTTCTCCTCCTGTCTCTCTGTTCCTTCTCAGTCTTCTTGTTGACTCATCATCTACCTCATAGCTCCGAACTATAGATATTCCAAACCAAGCCTCAACTGTGGCCCGTCTTCTTTCTCCCTCCTCCTCTCTCTCCATCGCTTTGCCTGTCTCTGTCTTTCTGTCTTTCATAGTCTCTGGATCTGTCTGTCTCTCTCTCACACACACCTCATCACCTTCCCTACATTTAATTATCATCTCTATGCAGTTGACTTTTAGATCTATATATCCAGCCCCAATCTTTCCCTTGAGTTTCATTTTTGGATCCCCAACTGCTTGTAGAAGATTTCAAATGGGTAAATGAGAGAAAATCAATTCAGCATGTTCAAAATAGAACTCATTACCTTTCACACTGAACTTCCCCCTCTTCCAAGCAGCCCTATTTCTGTCCAAGGTTCACAAGCCCAGGCTTATGTCACCCTCCTCATCCTCCCTCACACCCCATCTTCAGGCTGTTGTGGAATCTTCCTGTTTCTACATGCACAGCATCGCTCACATCATTACATTCTCTCTACTGATCCATCCATCACCCTGCTTCAGCCCCTCATGACCTCTTGCCTAGACTATTGCCTTCCATTTGGTCTCCCTGACTATGTCTCTCCTCACTTCAGTCCATCTTGCAAACAGCTGCCAAAGTGATGTTCATTAAGTTCCCCCCACCCCATACTCCATAAACTCCAGTGGCTCTCTATTGTCTCTAGGTCAGAACATCAATTCCCCTGGTTGGCTTTTAAAACCTTTTACAAACTGGATCCACCCTCGCTTTCTAGTCTTGCTGCCTATTACTTCCCTTCTTACATTCTGTGATCCAGCCAAGCTGGCTTTCTCTTCACACCTGGCCCTCATCTCTCATTTCTGTGCATTTGTGCTGGCTCTATCCCTCCTGCCTGAAGTACACCCTCTTCTCACTGATCCACCTCTTGAGAGGGGCTAGGCTGCTTGGCTCTGCACTCCCCAGGACCAGGGACCGCCATCTTTATCCCTGCCCTGCTCCAAGGAAGGTCCCACTCTTTCCCCATCTCAACTTAATAAATGCTTTTTGACTGATTGATGAGGAAAGAAATATTAGACAGCAAGCCATGCCCTGATGGTTAGCTCGGAATTCCTGTCGATCCTTTCAAAGCACAAATCACCTGCTATTCCAACCAGGATTCTCTTCCCACCCTCCCCAGCCATCTTCCTCCATTGAGGTGATATGATACTGCAGATAGGGGCCAGCCCTGGGTTTATGAATGAGTCCCTTATCTCTCAGTATTCTGGGAAACTCTCTAAGAATATAAATTACAGACAGCTATAACAGTAGGAAGAATTTCCACACTGGGATTTCCCCACATTGATAAATCACACCTGGAGGGGAAAATGCATGGATATGTTATTTCGTAGAAATAAGTCGATTCCCCCTCAAGACTACAAATTCCATGAAGTTCTGATCTTCTTCTAAACTTTACGGATGTACTTCTCCGAGTTCAACATAATGCTTGGTCAATAGGAGCCATTTAACAAATATTTACTTAGTCGATATTGGACAGCAATGTATTGACTAGGAGATGTCCCTAGTGAGCCAGTTTTAATAAGCAGGAAAAAAGATTTTTAATTAACTTGTCAATTGTTTGAAAGTAAATGGCTGTACTTAGATAGCTTGGAAGCCTTTGATTGGTTCTGTTCATTCTTATTTACACCCTGAACTGGTGCTCCCACAGAGGAAAGAATTGGCTGAGCAAAGATAAATTTAAGGCCAACCATAGTCCAAATGACCACAAATTTGAAAGAAGTGAATAGATATTATATGATGTATTTTATAATTCTATACTACATTCCACTTAAAATATATTTAAGTTATCACATTATTTCTGAGTATATATCTATGACTTATAATAATAACATAGAAGCAATTTGGGGGGAGCTGGGTGATGCAGTGGATAGAGTGCCTGAACTGGAGTCAGGAGGACCTGAGTTCAAATATTGTCTCAGCAACCTACTAGCTAGATGACCCTTGGCAAGTTACTTAATCCTGTTTGCCTCAGTTTCCTCATCTGTAAAGTGAGCTGAAGAAGGACATGGCAAACCACACTAGTGTCTTTGCCAAAAAAAAAAAACCCTCATAAAAGGGATCATGAAGAAATTTTAAAATGCATTTTTATCTGGAGCAGCTAGGTGACTTAGTGGATTGAGAGTCAAGTCAATAGACAGGAGGTCCTAGATTCAAATCTGACCTTGGACCCTTCCTAGATGTGTGACCCTGGGCAAGTCATTTAACCCCTATTCAATAGGGTTAAGGTTAGGCAATAGGCAGTAGGGCCTATTGCCTAGCCCTTACGGCTCTTCTGCCTAGCAATCAATACATAGTATTGATTCCAAGATGTAAGGTAAGAGTTTTAAAGGAAAAAATGTATCTTTATTTTATTCCAATAACAAATTTGTACATGAGTTTTCCAAAGTTACACAATTCATTTTGTCTCTCTCCCCTCTTCCCTCCCCCCCTCCTGGAGTTGACAAGCTATTCTACTGGGTTATACATGTATTATCACTCAAAACATATTTCCATATTATTCATTTTTTAGTAAGAGAATAATCTTTTAAAACCCAAATGCCAAATAATATGTACCCAAATAAACGAGTGATAAATCATATGTTTTTTTCTGCATTTCTACTTCTTTCTCCAGAGGTGGATAGCATTCTTTCTCATAAGTCTCTCAGAATTGCCCACGATCATTACATTGCTATTAGTAGCAAAGTCTATCACATTTGATCGTTCCACAGTGTTTCAGTTACTGTGTATAATGTTCTCTGGGTTCTGCTTATTTCACTCTGCTTCAGTTCATGGAGGTCTTTCCAGTTCTTAAAGAAATCAACCCGTTCATCATTCCTTATAGCACAATAGTAGTATTCCATCACCATCATAGATTACAATTTGTTCAACCATTTCCCAATCAAGGGACAACCCCTCATTTTCTAAATCTTTGCCACCACAAAAAGTGCAGCTATAAATATTTTTGTACAAATAGGTCCATCCCCATTTATTTTTCTCTTCAGGATACAAACCTAGTAGTGGTATGGCTGGATCAAAGGGCATGAATTCTTTCAAAGTTCTTTTAGACATAATTCCAAATTGCCTTCCTGAATGGTTGGACCAATTCACAACTCCACCTGCAATATGCATTAGTGTCTCAATTTTGCCACATCCCCTCCAACATTTATTTTCCTTTGCTGTCATAGTGGCCAGTCTACTAGGTATAAGGTTTGTTTTAATCAGGATTGTTTTAATGTACATTTCTCTAATCAAGAGGCATTTAGAACATTTTTATATGATTATTGATAGTTTTGATTGCTTCATCTGAAAATTGCCTATTCATGTCCCTTGACCACTTACCAACTGAGGAATGACTTGATTTCTTATAAATTTGACTTAGTTCTAGCCTATTTCATTTAGATAACTCCCTATTTTTCTCCTTATCAAAATAGTTTCTCTTTGTGCCTTCTGAATGGAATTCTTGGGAGCTGCCATCCTTCCTAGACTAACTCGCCCTGGTGCAATTTAAGTCTATGATTCATGTTTACATTTTTTCTGAACCTTTTGAAAGCTGCTCTCCCCAAACTAAGCCATACATCCTACTATGTCCAGATTTTTTTCCTCCTCTATCACAAATTTTCCCTTTGTGGTTTGTCTATCTTTTAAAGGATAAAACGATCATTTTGTTGTTTAATTGTGTTTAAAAAATGGGACAATTCTGAGAGACTTAGGAGAAAGAATGCTATCCATCTCTAGAGAAAGAAGTATTGGAGTAGAAATGAAGACGAAAGCATGATTTATCACTTGTTTATTTGGGTATGTGATTTGGGGTTTTGGTTTTAAAAGATTATTCTCTTATAAAAATGAATAATATGGAAATATGTTTTGAGTGATAATACATGTATAACCCAGTGGAATTGCTTGTCAATTCTGGAAGAAGGAAGGGAAGAGGGGAGGGAGACAACATGATTCATGTAACCATGGGAAAAATGTTTATTTAAAAATATAAAAAAATAAATGAAATAGACTACTGGTCCCTGTTAGAGCAGTTCCTGAAGTGTGCTGAGATATTCTCTATCATATTCTAATCCAACTACACATGGAGACTTGAGGAGATGGTTTGTTGCTACTCCATAATGATGAAAAATCTTCTAATTGGTCACCAGAACTAGAAGAACTGATGAATCAGGAATAGGGAGCCAGAAATGAGTGTGCATACAAAGTGCTAGACCTATCGGTCTCTCAATTTTTTTCTTTAGTAGCTTTAAGTAAGGGAGATTGCTTGGAAATGCTAGATGGGGGATCCACCCATCTAGCCACTATGTGTCTGTGAGTATGTGGCACCTCTCTTTGTGTGTATTACTTTCTAATCTTAGATGAATGGGTATTCCAAGGTAGGAGTGCCTGGGAAACTGTATGAGTTTGCAAATTCTGCCAGAAATCTCACCAGTGGCCAAATTCAGTAGCAGAGTCCAACTAAGATAGTATTTATAGCAGTGGCTGCCAGAGTAGTAGCTACCAATGAAAGTAGAAATGCTTACTGGTGGATGTGGAAAGTCACCCAAGGAGAGCAGTAGTGAAGGGGGGGCTGAGTTTCCTACTGATGGACAAAATCACTGGTTATGGACTCTAGAAGCCATCCATCCTCAGAACTAAATAGAGAAGTATGCAATGGGAGAGAAGGACTTTCGGAGTCAGGAGCTGGGAGGTACCCCTTTTCCAACCATCCTCTCTACATGTTAGCCTGAACCCAGTCTCCATGGAGACCAAAGGAAAGTGTGCCCCACAGGATTGGGGAGATTATATTTTATCAAGTATTCTTGCTACTAAAGATGAAACATGGTACCCAACTCTTGAACATGGGCTGATGGACTTAAAAGGCAAAATAAGACACATTTTTTGGCAATTTCTTTCATTTTACATTTCATATTTGTTGTGAGGGTTTTATTTTTCCTTTTTTTACTCTTCAATTGGGAAGGAAATGGGAGGGAGAGAAAATGAATGCTTGTTAATTGTGTAATAGTTAAAAGGTTGCCAAATTGTAATAATTAATATTAAATTAATGATAGTTGAAAAATTAAATTATGAGGCTGTTAGTAGCTTTAGTAGCTTTATTACCTCAAAATAGAGATAGTTATGAGAGGGAAATGTAGGAAAGAGGTAGGGAGGTGCCTAGCCTACCACCCTAAGTGCTGTTCTGATGGAATCCAGATCACCACCGACAGGGTCCAATCTTTAGGTCCAATCTCCAGCTAGAAATCCATGGGAGTCTCTTCAGCAAGAGTCACCAGAGCAATGTCTCTTCAGTCAGGGTCACCGGCGCCAGAGTCAGAGAGTCCCTTCAGCAATAGCCACCAGCACCAGGGCCAGAGAGAGAAAATGTCCCTTCAGAGCCTCCACCAGAATCCAAATCTCAATCTGAATGACTTCTAGACTGTTGGTTTCATCTTTATAAGGTGTATTCTCCACCCATTAGCTCTTCCACATCATGTCTCAGGAACCAATCATAGTTCCTTAATTTGCTTGGCACCACCTCGGGGGGAGGGCAGTGATTGTGGGATCAATTTCCTGTCTCTTTGGTTTCAATTTCCTTTCACTGTGGATGTTTGTATCCTTGAAAATCTCAAAGGACCTCCAGGTCCCTGATTGATTAAATTAAAACAAAGGGAGGTGAATTCCAATCTTGCAATTGGAAAATGTATTAACAAATCTATTTTTGCCATAATTTCTTCAGTTAATCCCTGTTGTGAAAGCAAAATATGGACTGGTTGATTGACAATGGGGAGCGCATTGTAGGGGCAAGTAAGTGGCAGTAATTAGAATCCCATCCCCTCAAGGTTACCACCAGAAATCTGAGAAGATGGCTTAGCTGCATTATTGTTACTTAAATCTAAATGTGTGAGTATAGGCTGAGGGAGTCTTGAGAGGACACCCAGAGATGGTGGTATTTACATAAAGATATTGATGTGAATGCATAGAGAACTTACTAATCAACTTGGATTTTTTAAAAAAGACATATACAGATGATGGAATTGTGAACTAATCTAACCATTCTGGAGAGCCATTTGGAAATATGTCTAAAAGACTTTAAAACTGTGCATACCCTTTGATCCATCAATACCATGACTAGGTCTGTATCCCAGAATAGATCTATTCGCGCAAAAATATTTATAGCAGCTCTTTTTGTGTCAAATTGGGGTGACATCCATCCATTGGAGAATAGCTGAACAAGTTGTAGTATATGATTGTAATGGAATACTATTGTGCTACAAGAAATAGGATGATTACAGAAAAACCTAGAAAGAGTTACACAAACTAATTCAAAGTAAATCGAGCAGAATCAGAGGAACAGTAATATTGTACGATGATCAGCTATGAGTGACTTAGCTATTCTTAGTAATACAATGATCCAAGAGAAGTCCCAGGGACTCATTACAGAAAATCCGATCCACTTTTAGGGAAAGAACTGATGGAATTCAATAAAATATATATATAAAAATAAAATAAAAAATATAAAAGACACATATAGGAAACAAACAAGGGTGGGATAATGGCAGAACAGTAAAAAACATGGTTGGATTTTACCAGAATGTTCAGAATGAGTTGGACCTGGAAGGAAAGCTAAGGGTAACAAAAAAGGTATTTTTAAAAGGCATATTGGGGTGAAGATTAAAGAAGGCACTGAACTGTGTTGGAGTAGATGGGATTATGATAGCTCACAATGGAGGTAGAGCTGCTCAATATTGCCTCTGTTCTTTCTGTATAGAGTATGGTCTGTGGCTTGGGCAAGGCAGATCCTGAATACTCATTACAGAGCTGGTATCCACAAGGAGCAGGGAAGTAGTAAGAGACCTTGTCCCTGTCCTGATTGAACTCCAGTTGCCAGGGCAGTGAACTACATACATACTGGAGCATTGAAAGAACAAGCAGAGAGGATGACTGAGCTACTATTGGCGGTCTTAGAAAGATCCAATTCAAAGAAGGCCAAATGTCTTGAAAAAAGGAAGTGAATCAGATAACAATAGGCCAGTGAACTTTACCTCAATTCCTGGAAAAATTCTAGGACAGAAATTCTTGACTTTTTTTTATGTCCTGGAACCTTTCAGTTATCTGGCAAAAGCCTTGGACTCCCCTTCTCAGATGAACAACTCCAAATGCATAAAATAAAATAGAATATTACAAAGGAAACCAATTCTACTGTAATTACAATGCAAAAAAACTGGATTGTATTATTAAAATGATAGCTAGCGATTATCTAGAAAATTATGGCTTCACTAAGAATTGGTGATAATAGAATATAAGTTGATTTCCTTTTTTTTGATGGAGTTACTAAACTCGTAGTAGTGTGGAATGTAAGTTTCTTGAAGGAAGTGACTAGCTTTTTTTTCTTGAATCAGAATTTTCCTAGTTTTTTACATATAGTAAGTGAAATCTGGAAGCACTGAGTTCAAATCCAGATATTTACTAGCTGTGTGATCCTAGGCAAGTTACTTAACCTCTGACTTGCCTCCATTTCTTCATCTATGAAATGGGGATAATATTAATACCAAGCTCATGGGATTGTTATCATTTTTATTTTTAAAGTTTATTTATTTAATTAATTTAGAATATTTTCCATGGTTACATGAATCATGTTCTTTCCTTCCCCTCTTCCTACCCTCCTCCTGTAGCCAACAAGCAATTCCACTGGGTTTTACAATTTAGGATTATTTTGAGGATAACATTTGTGAAGCTTTTTGCAAATCATAAAGTACTATGCAAATACTAACATAAGTCTTATCACTATTTTTTTAAGGCGGAGGTTAAGTGACTTGCCCAGGGTCACACAGCTGGGAAGTGTCTGAGGTCAGATTTGAACTGAGGACCTCCTGTCTCTAGGCCTGGTTCTCCATCCACTGAGCTACTCAGCTGTCCCCAAGTCTTATCATTATTAATTACATTCTCAGATTTATTTGAATTTTATGGGCTTGAAATAAAAATAAAAACATATCCTATCGTTTGGTCATCCCTACAACCCATTGAGGTAGATGTCATATATTTTTTTTCCTCTTTGTAAATAAGGAAAGTCTTGGAGAAATTGTGACTTGCCCAGCCAGAGTCACACATCTAGTGCCTGATTCAGATTCGAACTCAGGTTTTCCTGACTTTATGTCCAGTCCTTTCTCTGTTACACCATATTGCCTCTGGCAGGTGGTGAGGGAATGGCTAGAAGTGATGAGTATCCCTCCGGCTAGGGGGTCTGAAGCTGCTCTCTGTCCTGGGACCTCTCCTGCCCCCACCTCTGAGACCTCAGAGTCTCAGTGATGGCCTGAGGCAATGGCCCACCGTTCCCCAGCCCAGTTCCTGGACCGAATCAGTTCATAATAAGTAGAAGAATTTTCGTTTGGGAGAGGAACTGCTCCTCCTGCCCGGATCCACACGGCGATCTCAGATCCAGCTTGCCAGAGTCAACGTATGGCCAAGCCAAAGGAGAGCGCCGTCTCTTCTGGAATTCGAGCTGCATTCTTCCCTTGTCCCAGTCTGGAGTCCTGGTGAGTGGAGGGGCAGCTGGTTGCTAGGAGAAACCCAAGCAGCCCAGGGGGAAGGAGAGACTCTCCAGGGCAAACAGGAATCCTGCAGAGGAAAGCTTTGAAAAGACAGCTGAGGGTCAACCATGGAATTCTTCAAAACAAACCCGAGTTCTATGTGGGAAGCTGTCATGGAAAATGGGAGCACCAGCTGTTGGGGTCTCATTGCTTTCATCTCTTCTGCGGAGCTGGCCTGCCTTCCCTGGGAATTCTCGAAATTCAGTTTGGTCCATATCAAGATGCATTTTGAGAGTCAGCCAGGTAACACAGTGGATAGAGCACAAGGCTTGGAGTTGAGAGGGCCTGGGTTCAAATCTGACCTCAGATGCTTCCTAGCTGTGTGACCCTGGTCAAGTCACTTATCCCTCATTGCCCAACCCTTACCACTCTTCTGTCTTAGAATCAATATTTAGTAACTGCTCTAAGACAGAAAGCAAGAGGTCTAAAAATATGCATTGTAAAGCGCCTACTTTGTTCCAGAAACTGTCCCGAGGATACAAAAATAAAATCAGAAAAGCCATGAGAAGCTTATTTCTCCAGGGGAGAGATGGTGGCCTTTACACTAATAGAATTTAGGAGCTAAATTTAGGAAAGAAAACTTATAGATGATAAATTCTGACTTTACACATGAGAAACTGAATTCCAGAGAGAGAAGGAGACTCATCTCCCTTGTTTTTAGTCCTCTCACCATCTCCTCAAATGATCTCATGATTTATTGGCTGGTTGGTATGTTGTGTTCCCCAGGAGAATGTCCGCTCCACAAGGCCAAGGACC